>NC_088223.1:25908047-25970547 GCF_036934945.1 Oncorhynchus masou masou | reverse complement strand
GCTAAAACTAATTGAATATGTCATTGAACCAATTGCACTTTATGGCAGCGAGGTGTGGGGTCCACTTGCAAAACAAGATTTCATCAAATGGGACAAACACCCCATTGAAACCCTGCATGCAGAGTTCTGTAAGATTCTCCTACATGTCCAGAGGAAAACTACAAACAATGCATGCAGGGCAGAATTAATAATAAAAACTCAAAAAATAGCTATTATGTTTTGGAAATATCACAAATACAGTGACCCCCTCTCATATCATTACCAAGCCCTGCAATTTTTATTTTTTATTTTTATTTCACCTTTATTTAACCAGGTAGGCTAGTTGAGAACAGGTTCTCATTTGCATCTGCGACCTGGCCAAGATAAAGCATAGCAGTGTGAACAGACAACACAGAGTTACACATGGAGTAAAAAATTAACAAGTCAATAACACAGTAGAAAAAAAGGGGGGAGTCTATATACATTGTGTGCAAAAGGCATGAGGAGGTAGGCGAATAATTACAATTTTGCAGATTAACACTGGGGTGATAAATGATCAGATGGTCATGTACAGGTAGAGATATTGGTGTGCAAAAGAGCAGAAAAGTAAATAAATAAAAACAGTATGGGGATGAGGTATGTGAAAATGGGTGGGCTATTTACCAATAGACTATGTACAGCTGCAGCGATCGGTTAGCTGCTCAGATAGATAAGTTGGTGAGGGAGATAAAAGTCTCCAGCTTCAGGGATTTTTGCAATTCGTTCCAGTCACAGGCAGCAGAGTATTGGAACGAAAGGCGGCCAAATGAGGTGTTGGCTTTAGGGATGATCAGTGAGATACACCTGCTGGAGCGCGTGCTACGGATGGGTGTTGCCATCGTGACCAGTGAGCTGAGATAAGGCAGAGCTTTACCTAGCATGGACTTGTAGATGACCTGGAGCCAGTGGGTCTGGCAACGAATATGTAGCGAGGGCCAGCCGACTAGAGCATACAAGTCGCAGTGGTGGGTGGTATAAGGTGCTTTAGTGACAAAACGGATGGCACTGTGATAAACTGCATCCAGTTTGCTGAGTAGAGTATTGGAAGCAATTTTGAAGATGACATCGCCAAAGTCGAGGATCGGTAGGATAGTCAGTTTTACTAGGGTAAGTTTGGCGGCGTGAGTGAAGGAGGCTTTGTTGCGGAATAGAAAGCCGACTCTTGATTTGATTTTCGATTGTAGATGGATGTTTGATATGAGTCTGGAAGGAGAGTTTACAGTCTAGCCAGGCACCTAGGTACTTATAGATGTCCACATATTCAAGATCGGAACCATCCAGGGTGGTGATGCTAGTCGGGCATGCGGGTGCAGGCAGCGATCGGTTGAAAAGCATGCATTTGGTTTTACTAGCGTTTAAGAGCAGTTGGAGGCCACGGAAGGAGTGTTGTATGGCATTGAAGCTCAATTGGAGGTTAGATAGCACAGTGTCCATTGACGGGCCGGAAGTATATAGAATGGTGTCGTCTGCGTAGAGGTGGATCAGGGAATCGCCCGCAGCAAGAGCAACATCATTGATATATACAGAGAAAAGAGTTGGCCCGAGAATTGAACCCTGTGGCACCCCCATAGAGACTGCCAGAGGACCGGACAGCATGCCCTCCGATTTGACACACTGAAATCTGTCTGCAAAGTAATTGGTGAACCAGGCAAGGCAGTCATCCGAAAAACCGAGGCTACTGAGTCTGCCGATAAGAATATGGTGATTGACAGATTCGAAAGCCTTGGCAAGGTCGTTGAAGACGGCTGCACAGTACTGTCTTTTATCGATGGCGGTTATGATGTCGTTTAGTACCTTGAGTGTGGCTGAGGTGCACCCGTGACCGGCTCGGAAACCAGATTGCACAGCGGAGAAGGTACGGTGGAATTCGAAATGGTCAGTGACCTGTTTGTTGACTTGGCTTTCGAAGACCTTAGATAGGCAGGGCAGTTTGGATATAGGTCTGTAACAGTTTGGGTCCAGGGTGTCTCCCCCCTTTGAAGAGGGGGATGACTGCGGCAGCTTTCCAATCCTTGGGGATCTCAGACGATATGAAAGAGAGGTTGAACAGGCTGGTAATAGGGGTTGCGACAATGGCGGCGGATAGTTTCAGAATTAGAGGGTCCAGATTGTCAAGCCCAGCTGATTTGTACGGGTCCAGGTTTTGCAGCTCTTTCAGAACATCTGCTATCTGGATTTGGGTAAAGGAGAACCTGGAGAGGCTTGGGCGAGGAGCTGCGGGGGGGGCGGGGCTGTTGGCCGAGGTTGGAGTAGCCAGGCGGAAGGCATGGCCAGCCGTTGAGAAATACTTGTTGAAGTTTTCGATAATCATGGATTTATCGGTGGTGACCGTGTTACCTAGCCTCAGTGCAGTGGACAGCTGGGAGGAGGTGCTCTTGTTCTCCATAGACTTCACAGTGTCCCAGAACTTTTTGGAGTTGGAGCTACAGGATGCAAACTTCTGCCTGAAGAAGCTGACCTTAGCTTTCCTGACTGACTGCGTGTATTGGTTCCTGACTTCCCTGAACAGTTGCATATCGCGGGGACTATTCGATGCTATTGCAGTCCGCCACAGGATGTTTTTGTGCTGGTCGAGGGCAGTCAGGTCTGGAGTGAACCAAGGGCTGTATCTGTTCTTAGTTCTGCATTTTTTGAACGGAGCATGCTTATCTAAAATGGTGAGGAAGTTACTTTTAAAGAATGACCAGGCATCCTCAACTGACGGGATGAGGTCAATGTCCTTCCAGGATACCCGGGCCAGGTCGATTAGAAAGGCCTGCTCACAGAAGTGTTTTAGGGAGCGTTTGACAGTGATGAGGGGTGGTCGTTTGACTGCTGCTCCGTAGCGGATACAGGCAACGAGGCAGTGATCGCTGAGATCCTGGTTGAAGACAGCGGAGGTGTATTTGGAGGGCCAGTTGGTCAGAATGTAGGACTGCCGGGGTGTTAAGCATATCCCAGTTTAGGTCACCTAACAGGACAAACTCTGAAGCTAGGTGGGGAGCGATCAATTCACAAATGGTGTCCAGGGCACAGCTGGGAGCTGAGAGGGGTCGGTAGCAGGCGGCAACAGTGAGAGACTTATTTCTGGAGAGAGCAATGCCAAGAGCTGAGCAAAGAAAAGAGTCCCCTCATCCAGCTGGTCCTGGGGCTGAGTTCACATACTTGTTCTTGTTCAATCAATCAGGATAAACCAAATTACAACACAGTCAAAACAAAACTATATAGCTTATTGGGAAACACTAACACAAGCACAAAGCAAAATGCAGTGCTATCTGGCCCTCAATGAGAAGGGTAGACACAGGAAAACCTGGCTCCCTTTAGAGGAAAGGCTGTGCAGCCACTGCACAACAGCAGAACCTGAGACAGAGCTGCATTTCCTGACAAAATGTCAAAAATATAAAACAATTAGAGAGTGTCATTTTCCCGAATTTGAAACCCTTATTCAAGGTTTAAAAGACCTCTCTGATGAGAGTAAGCTACCCGTCCTGTTGGGGGAGGACGCAGAGAGCTGTGGGTTGGCAGCGCACTACATTGCTGCCTGCCATAGGTTGAGGGACAGTGTCTGACAGACCAATCAACCTGCACATGTCCTCTACTGTATGCTTATTGTTATTGTTGAATGTATGGTTATTTTGACCCTTGGTTACTGTTGTTACTGTTGTCCCGTTGACAATCTTGATTCTCATTTTTATTTATTTTTCTATTGTAAATATCCAAAATAAGCTTTGGCAAAATGTACATTGTTACATCATGCCAATAAAGTGAATTGAATTGGGAGAGAGAGATAGAGATATGAACATATGATGAGAGAGAGAGAGAGAGGGAGAGAGAGATATGAACATATGATGAGAGAGAGAGAGATAGAGAGATGAACATATGATGAGAGAGAGATAGAGAGATGAACATATGATGAGAGAGAGATAGAGAGATGAACATATGATGAGAGAGAGATAGAGAGATGAACATATGATGAGAGAGAGATATGAACATATGATGAGAGAGAGAGAGATAGAGACATGAACATATGATGAGAGAGAGAGAGAGAGGGTGAGAGATAGAGAGATGAACATATGGTGAGAGAGAGAGCGCGATAGAGAGATGAGCATATGGTGAGAGAGAGAGAGAGAGCGATAGAGAGATGAACATATGGTGAGAGAGAGAGAGAGCGATAGAGAGATGAACATATGGAGAGAAAGAGAGAGAGAGAGAGCGAGAGAGAGAGAGAGAGAGAGAGAGAAGAGAGTGAGAGAGAGAGCGATAGAGACATGAACATATGATGAGAGAGAGAGAGATGAACATATGATGAGAGAGAGAGAGAGAGAGAGAGAGAGAGAGAGAGAGAGAGAGAGAGATGAACATATGTTGAGAGAGAGAGAGAGAGATGAACATATGATGAGAGAGTGAGATGAATATAGAATGAGAGAGAGAGAAAGACAGAGTGAGATGAACATAGGATGAGAGAGAGAGAGAGAGAGAGAGAGAGAGAGAGAGAGAAAGAAAGAGGGAGTGAGATGAACATAGGATGAGCGAGAGAGAGAGAGAGAGAGAGAGGGAGAGAGAGAGGGAGAAAAAGAGAGAGATGAACATAGGATGAGAGAGAGAGAGGCTGTGATCTGCATTGTGTTGCACTGCTGGGAGAGCTGCCTGTCTGGGAATGAACGTGTGCTGAGAGATGTTATGGATGACCTGCAATGATCAAATGATTTTGGACAAGACACACATGTTTTCACAATAATCTTGTGCAAGAAGGTCTTTTGACAAGAGAAAAAAATGAACAGAAAAATCGGAACGATATTGCACCAAACAGATCTTTGATCTTGACATATAATTTAGTTGTCAAGCCTTGCAGGAAGTACTGTATAAAAGAGCAATGGCATCTCATCATAACACAATAAGAACCAACAAAGCGGTCATCCATTGCCCTTTGGTTTGACGCCCACATGATCACACAGAGAGACAGACTAACGGTTACCAATTCCAGCTGTCATGTTTAGCCACCATTAGACCCTTCAAGTGGCAACACAAATTACAGCTATTGGAAAGCAAGTGTACTTTAGGCCCAGTGACATTGAATTGAACCCACCGGCAGTATGGACTGGCCAGTGGGATAATACTGACACACACACACACACACACAGAGCTATAACACCACCAGTTCCTGCAACGGACCAATGGGAAGACTGAATTAGCATCCCATAATAGAGCAGGACTGCGATACCGTGTTTGACCCCCCTGTGCATGACAATCATGGAGACAGTTTTATTACTCTAGTCGCTGGTGCACATCAAACTCACTGAGAATTGTCAGCAAGGCATGCTCCATACAGGACCATGACCAGGACCAGGACCAGGACCAGGACACACACACACACACACACACACACACAAACACATACACACACACACACACACACACACAGCCTTCTCAGACCTCAGATACACCCAAGACAGAATGGAATCTGCCTTAGGTTTTTGACTGAAGTAACTTTCCCTTTAGTGTATGAAGAGCATCCCACAATAACATGGAGACACGTAGGCAACATCAGCAGAGGGAATTAGTTGCCAGTCAGGAAGTGGGGAAGTCGACTGGAAAGGAGGTCAATGGGAGAAGATGATGAGGAGGAATAGGGCAATGGTGTTGGTGAAGGGACGCTACGATCGGCATGTTAGCTTATGATAGGATGCCATGTTATATTAGGCCACTCCCTAATGCCAGGCGCTGGTATTAGAATAACTGTACTGGGGGATGGAAGGGAGAGAATGAGATGCAGTGTCCACTGACTCCACTCTTAATGATTGTGACATGTTGGAACCAGGGCACCCACTGGCCTTCAACTCCCATTCTGGACTGATCCAACCAAGACTACAGGAAGAAACAGAAAGGACCAGGAGATGATGGAGGCCTGGGAAGATTAGAGGGTCAGCTGCACTGCCCCCTGGATCATGTAAACCATTTCGTTTCCAATGGATATCTGTTTTGTTATGGTTTTATTTTTATCAATAGACCTCTTCAATTCGAACACTATTCATATCATCAAAGCTACGTATATACAAAAAAAACATATAGTGGAATGCTATATGTATAAATAAATAAGGTGCATATAGTGTACACCTCCTAATCCTTTTATGATATTTTTAAATAAAGTTTATGAATCAACTGTAATCTATAATCCATCCAGGCCGCTGCAGCATCCCTAGATCAGTAATGACCCCGTCTTAGCGGGAGATAAGCCATGCCACATACACGTATTATACAAATGCACCATCTCCCTCCCTCCCTCCCTCCCTCCCTCCCTCCCTCCCTCCCTCCCTCCCTCCCTCCCTCCCTCCCTCCCTCCCTCACTGAATGTGCGTGTGAGTGTATGTGAGAATCTGAGTGTATGGCATTTGTATGCATTTCTGTGCATTGACTGTGTGTCTGACTGATCACATGTGAGATTTTGAGACAACAACAACAAACGTTGCTTTATGCTGGGTAAGCAGGCCATGGTTGTGTCCCTTCCAGGCCAGCAGCCCAGAGTTGGGGGGGATTATCAAACCTCATATATAACCATTCATGTTGCCTAACACCACCACAATGCATGACTGTAATACATGGTGTTCATTTATCTAGGTCCACCTGCTCTGCAAGAAGCCAGCTCTGCGGTACTAAACAAACAATATGCAGTATAATACAGTAACCTGGATACCATGCAGTATGGTTCTAGGTTCTCTACATGATACCTACACTATAGGAGGAAGGTGAAGAGGAAGTTATTATATTGACTGTAGGTGATAAATAGCTGTCTAGTATTTCCCACAATCCCTCCCACCCACCCACCCACCCACCCTCCTCTCTTTCTCTCTTTCTTTTTACCATCCCCAGGGACCATCAGACACTGAGAGCTCGACCAGTGTTCCCTACATTCTGGAGCTGATTAGCCAGGAGGTGGTGTGTGGTGGGTTGTGGGTAATGGTGCATCGTGGGTAGAGGAGGATGATATGGGGAGTGTCCCTTCGGGGACCACAGTTCAGTGGCTACCATAACTATGATGAATCAAATCAAATCCTCAAATCAAGCTTTATTTATACAGAACATATCAGACATGGAATTCAACACAATGTGCTTTACAGGAAATAACAAATAAAAACTAAATAATAGCTGAAATATTTACTATACAGCAAACAAAAGAATGGCAAACAGAACAACTAAAAGCACCCGACGGAAAAGCAAAGCTAAAGAGAAGTGTTTTAAGATCTTTTAAATATGTCCACAGTTTCAGCCCCCCTCAGGTTCTACTGGGTACATAACTTAAAAGTAGGCCTGATATGTATTGGGATGCACAACCGTGCATTGATTTAAAAACCAACAGAAGAATCTTAAAATATATTCTAAAACTCACAGGCAGCCAGTGCAGAGACATTAAAACCGGTGTAATGTGTGCTCTCCGTCTGTTCTTGGCCAGTACCCGTGCTGTAGCATTCTGTATGTTTTGCAGTTGACTAATGGCTTTCTTGGGTTGAGCAGACAGGAGACCATTACTGTAGTCAAGCCTGTTTGTAATATGTATGAGTCTCTCTGTATCAGCCTGAGAGAGAAACAGCAGCACCTTGGCAATGTTCCTCAGGTGGTAAAAAGCTATTTTTGTCACATTCCTAAAATGTGATTTGAAACGTAGTTCAGAATCTAAAATAACACTGACGTTGTTACCTGGTGTTTTATCTTTATTGCCTGTGAATTCAAATGTGCGGCGAGATTCTCTCTCTCTGTGCTTTGGCTCCAACAATAAGTTCCTTGGTCTTGTCTTGATTTAGCTGGAGGAAGTTTTGTGCCATCATAGTATTTAAATCACTAATACAGTCTAATAATTTGTCTGTGGAGCTAAAATCCTCTGGTGACACAGAAATGTAAAGTTATTTATCGTCTGCGTCGCAATGAAAATCACTGCTGTGCTTTCTGATAACGCTGCCAATGGGTAACATATATAAACTGAACAGTAGACCCAGAATCAAACCTTGTGGAACGCCACGTGATGTGTATTTTTTCTGAGTTATGTACATCAAGGGTGACAAGAAACTCTTAACCATTTTAATAGGTCCTAAACCCAGTTAGACCTGGTCCAGAGAGGCCAACCCACCTTTTCAGTCGGTCCAAAAGGACATCATGGTCAACAGTGTCGCACGCAGCTCTTAAATCTAAGAGTACAAGGACAGAGAGCTATTTAGCATCTGTGTTGGCTCTAAGGTCATATATCACTTTAACTAAGGCTGTCCCTGTGCTGTGGTGGGCACGAAAACCAGATTGGACTTTTTCTAAAATACTGTTGGCATTTAAGAAATATTTCAGCTGTTTGAACACCAATTTCTCCAGAATTCTGCTTCAGAACGGAAGGTTGGAGATTGGCCGAAAACTGAGTTGAAGAATCTAGATTGCTTTTCTTCAGAAGGGGTTTCACCATAACAGGTTTTTGTGCAGTGGGGAGTGCCTGTGAACAGAGCGTGATTAACAATAGCCTGCACTTATTAAGATATGCAATTAAAAACTGTTTTGAAGAAGGTGGAGGGAATAGGATCGAGAAGGCAGGTAAAAAAGTTGTGATATCACTTTCCTGAGCATGCCTTTGTCATAGAGGGAAAATAAATTCATAGTGCCTTTGTCATAGAGGGAAAATAAATTCATAGTGCCTTTGTCATAGAGGGAAAATAAATTCATAGTGCCTTTGTCATAGAGGGAAAATAAATTCATAGTGCTTTTGTCATAGAGGGAAAATAAATTCATAGTGCCTTTGTCAAAGAGGGAAAATAAATTCATAGTGCCTTTGTCATAGAGGGAAAATAAATTCATAGTGCCTTTGTCAAAGAGGGAAAATAAATTCATAGTGCCTTTGTCAAAGAGGGAAAATAAATTCATAGTGCCTTTGTCAAAGAGGGAAAATAAATCCATAGTGCCTTTGTCAAAGAGGGAAAATAAATTCATAGTGCCTTTGTCAAAGAGGGAAAATAAATCCATAGTGCCTTTGTCATAGAGGGAAAATAAATTCATAGTGCCTTTGTCAAAGAGGGAAAATAAATTCATAGTGCCTTTGTCAAAGAGGGAAAATAAATTCATAGTGCCTTTGTCAAAGAGGGAAAATAAATTCATAGTGCCTTTGCTTGAATCGGCCTGCTCCTGTAACTCATGAAAATCCATGAAAAATGACATGGATGGAATCCCTCCTTCCTCCCCAAAGTTTGTGCTTTAGTTTAAATCTCCCTTCATTCAGTGTGAAGGATCTTTTTCATATCGTCTGGCTAATGGAAACACCTGTAGGGGGGCTGGGTGACAAGGAAGAAGAGGGTGGAGAGAGAACTTTCATTCTAGATTATAGTTCTTCTATTGAAGAAATACTCTGTAGCAGTGAAGCAGTGGACCATTGAGCCATGTCTAAGCCAAGAATAGTATTCCAAGAACATTTGTCTGAAAATCAATAGGCATGGATACTATGTGGAAGAAAAAGATAGGAAGAGTGCACTTCTACTTGAGCTCTAGGATATGGGTGTGTGCTAATGAAAGCTAGATTGAACCGACTGGGAATGTGCAGTGCCTGTGATAAGGTTGTGTGCATGTGCGAGTGTGTAGCTCCCACACATCGACAGAGAGGTGTGAAGCTTCCCACATTGGATACACACGTAAAATAAGAAATCAATGTACTCTCGGCCTGCATTTCCTTCCTCCTCTAGAGGGGATCTGACCAACTGTTCTGGTTCCTTTCTGGTTTCTTCCTCTCGGCCTGCATTTCCTTCCACCTCTAGAGGGGATCTGACCGACTGATCTGGTTTCTTCCTCTCGGCCTGCATTTCCTTCCACCTCTAGAGGGGATCTGACCGACTGTTCTGGTTTCTTCCTCTCTGCCTGCATTTCCTTCCACCTCTAGAGGGGATCTGACTGACTGTTCTGGTTTCTTCCTCTCTGCCTGCATTTCCTTCCACCTCTAGAGGGGATCTGACCGACTGATCTGGTTTCTTCCTCTCGGCCTGCATTTCCTTCCACCTCTAGAGGGGATCTGACCGACTGTTCTGGTTTCTTCCTCTCTGCCTGCATTTCCTTCCACCTCTAGAGGGGATCTGACCGACTGATCTGGTTTCTTCCTCTCTGCCTGCATTTCCTTCCACCTCTAGAGGGGATCTGACCGACTGTTCTGGTTTCTTCCTCTCTGCCTGCATTTCCTTCCACCTCTAGAGGGGATCTGACCGACTGTTCTGGTTTCTTCCTCTCTGCCTGCATTTCCTTCCTCCTCTAGAGGGGATCTGAACAACTGTTCTGGTTTCTTCCTCTCTGCCTGCATTTCCTTCCACCTCTAGAGGGGATCTGACCGACTGTTCTGGTTTCTTCCTCTCTGCCTGCATTTCCTTCCACCTCTAGAGGGGATCTGACCGACTGTTCTGGTTTCTTCCTCTCTGCCTGCATTTCCTTCCAGCTCTAGAGGGGATCTGACCGACTGTTCTGGTTTCTTCCTCTCTGCCTCCATAATCAAATCAGCAAACACTTCACGCTGTTCCTCTCTCTGCATAGCAACAGGGATGGCTCAGAGATCATATAGCCTACACATTCCAATGCATGGATAGAAGTGGCTGCTAAGTGGCATACTTGTTATGTGACTCCTCCAACTGGCACAAAGCATATTAATGATGCATTATGTGTCCTATGTATATGTCTAGTGATGTGGGATATTCTAGCCTACCAGAGATGTTGGCTTGGTGCTAATAGGTGGCCTTAGTGAAGAGCTGGAGCTTATTCAGGAAGGTGTAACATTACAGGGTAATCAGAGATAAATATATCCCGTCACAGACAATAGGTAATCGTGTTAGCCCTATAAAGTACATTACTATCTGTGACATTCTGTACATTTCACCTCCCTAAACAAGCTCCTGTGTCAATGTTTTAAAGCAGGAAGAAGGCCAAAGGTCAAAGGATGTAGATCTGTCTAACCCCAGAATCTGGAACGGTCCTTGCTAGACTGGATCTGTGGGACATCCCAACTCTGACATAACCATTGAAGTTGAAAGATGAAATGGTTAAGGTATGGGTTAAGGAAAGGGTTAGGTAAAGGTTATGGCTATGGTTAGGGGTAGGGCTTAAGGTTAGGATTAGGGTTCTAGGTAGGGATGTCCCAAGGATCCCAGAAAACCAATCTAGAACACACTTTGGGAACAAAACTCTGTATAAGGAAATATATTGGTGGATGAGAAGAGACGTCGCCAATCCTACTGCCAAACTTAGAGAATCGAGGTCACGGAAAAAGACTGGCCACAAACACACTACTGTGCAAACACACACACACACACACACACACACACACACACACACACACACACACACACACACACACACACACACACACACACACACACACACACACACACACACACACACAATCCCTGGGAACTATTTGACACTGATCTGGATGGGTCTGCTGGTCTCCTGCCAACTCCATGTGGCACCAGTTGTCATGGCTTAAGTAAGCTCTACTACCCTGCTGACCCCATCCACACCTGCTGCAAAACAGCAAACTGATGGGATAGACATCAGAAAGCTTGTAATGGGATAGACAACATTTCGACATCAGTGATCGGCTTTGACATGTTCTTTGTTCTTTTATAGCTACGTTTGTTTAACTAAGGGTTAAAAGTGAAACAATTTATGTGACTGTATAAAGAACCGTCCACGTCAATAGAACCATCTGCTGTGTCAGTAGACTGGATGAAATACAGTTATCAGTCAACAGTTTGGACACACCTTCTCATTCCAGGGGTTTTCTTTATTTTTACTATTTTCTACATTGTAGAATAATAGTGAAGACATCAAAACTATGAAATAGCACATGGAATCAATTAGTAAGCAAATAAGTGTTAAACAAATCAACATTTATTTCATATTTGAGATTCTTCCAATAGTGTGACGGTTGTCATCTGGAGAAAGAGAGAAGGACCAGTGTCCAGCGTGGTAAGCGTCCATTATTTTAATAAAACAACTGAACAGCGACCAAAACAACAAAAATGACAAACAAACAGTCCTGTAAGGTGATGAAGAAACACTAAACAGAAATGTATCACCCACAACCAAACTGGGGAAAACAGGCTACCTAAGTATGATTCTCAATCGATCGACAGCTGCCTCTGATTGAGAACCATACCAGGCCAAACACAGAATTACAACATAGAACAAAGAACATAGACTACCCACCCCAACTCACGCCCTGACCAAACTAACACAAAGACAAAATAAAGGAACTAAGGTCAGAACATGACAAATAGCCACCCTTTGCCTTGATGACAGCTTTGCACACTCTTGGCATTCTCTCAACCAACGTCATGAAGTAGTCACCTGGAATGCATTTCAATTAACAGGTCTGCCTTGTTAAAAGTTCATTTGTGGAATTTCTTTCCATCTTAATGTGTTTGAGCCAATCTGTTGTGTTGTGACAAGGTAGGGGTGGTATACAGAAGATAGCCTTATTTGGTAAAAGACCAGGTCCATATTATGGCAAGAACAGCTCAAATAAGCAAAGTTAAACGACAATCCATCATTACTTTAAGACATGAAGGTCAGCCAATGCGGAACATTTCAAGAACTTTTAAAGTTTCTTCAAGTGCAGTTGCAAAAACCATCAAGCACTATGATGAAATCTCATGATGAACACCACAGGAAAGGAAGACCCAGATTTACCTCTGCTGCAGAGATTAAGTTCATAAGAGTTACCAGCCTCAGAGATTGCAGACCAAATAAATGCTTCACAGAGTTCAAGTAACAGACACATCTCAACATCAACTGTTCAGAGGAGACTGTGTGAATCAGGCCTTCATGGTCGAATTGCACCAATAAGAAGAAGATACTTGCTTGGAACAAGAGACACGAGCAATGGACATCAGACTGGTGGAAATCAGTCCTTTGGTCTGATGAGTCCAAATTTGAGATTTTTAGTTCCAACCGCTGTGTCTTTGTGAAACACAGAATAGCTGAACGGATGATCTCTGCATAATATGTGGTTCCCACCGTGAAGCATGGAGGAGGAGGTGTGATGGTGTGGAGGTGCTTTGCTGGTGGCACTGTCTGATTTATTTAGAATTCAAGGCACACTTAACCAGCATGGCTACCACAGCATTGTGCAGCAATACGCCATCCCATCTGGTTTGCGCTTAGTGGGACCATCATTTGTTTTTCAACCGGCCAATGACCCAACACACCTCCAGGCTGTGAAGGGGCTATTTGACCAAGAAGGAGAGTGATGGAGTGCTGCATCAGATGACCTGGCCTCCACAATCACCCAACCTCAACCCAATTGAGATGGTTTGGGATGAGTTGGAACGCAGAGTGAAGGAAAAGCAGCCAACGAGGAAAAGTAGCCAACAAGTGCTCAGCATATGTGGTAACTCCTTCAATACTTTTAGAAAAGCATTCCAGGTGAAGCTGGTTGAGAGAATACCAATACCAATCTAAAATATGTTTTGATTTGTTCAACAACACTTTTTTGGTTACTACATGATTCCATATGTGTTATTTAATGTCTTCACTATTATTCTACAATGTAGAAAATAGTAAAAAATAAAGTAAAATGGTAGAATGAGTAGTTGTGTCCAAACTTGTGACTGGTATTGTACACCTAACTGGAGATGGGATCAAGATCTCCATTAGCTAATGTCATCTTACTTGATTGGATGGGGAGATTTACAGAGACAGATAGGAAGTGTGTGTGTGTGTGTGTGTGTGTGTGTGTGTGTGTGTGTGTGTGTGTGTGTGTGTGTGTGTGTGTGTGTGTGTGTGTGTGTGTGTGTGTGTGTGTGTGTGTGTGTGTGTGTGTGTGTGTGTGTGTGTGTGTGTGTGTGTGCGCGCGCGTGTGTGTGTGTGTGTGTGTGTGTGTGTGTGTGTGAACGCATGCACACATCTTACATTTTACTACTGCACTGAGGACCTCGGTTTACCCTCTCATTCATAAAACAGGTAATGTATTAAAATGTATATTTTACCCTTATTTTACCAGGTAAGTTGACTGAGAACACATTCTCATTTACAGCAACGACCTCGGGAATAGTTACAGGGGAAAGAACTTTCCTCGTTCTTCAACTCAGATCTATGAGGCTTTGGGTGCATAATTTAGTAATGGGAAATTGTGACTCTTTGACCCTGATCCAAATTCCCCACCACTTCCACTACCAGTCATGTTGTGACTTGGTGGACTTCCTTAGGGCCTTGTAAAGCTGGACGTGTCTTGCTACCGGCGACTGGGCTTTATTTCCTGAGAGGAATGAGCTCCCTTTGTTTCACTATCATGAATAATGTAGTAATAAGCAGCTGTTAATGTGTTTAAGGGGCGTTTAAAGGGTTTTGTAGGTGTTAAGGGGTTTGTACGATGTTAGCTGGCACAGAGGAGGCCAGTGTGGATGATGATATAAAGACAGGACAGAGTGTTTACCTCCAGTCCTTATGCCTTATGTAAACCTGGCCTATTTACTCTGGCTTAAACCCCATCTAACTATTCATCTCTCTCTCTCTCAATCTATCCCTCTCTCATTTTTCTAAATCTATCCACCCCTCTCTCTCTCTCTCTCTCTCTCTATTTCTCAATCTATCCCTCTCTCTCTCAATGTATCCCTCTCTCTCTCCATCACACTCTGTCACTCTCTCGCTCATCCTGCTACATTGACTTGACTGCCAGAGGTGAGCCTACTGCCTGTCAGCTTATCTTCTATGCACCCCTGTACTCCATGTACACTGAACAAAAATATAAATGTAACATGTAAAGTGTTGGTCCCATGTTTAAGAGCTGAAGTAAAAGATACCAGAAATGTTCCATTCTCCCCAAAAAGCTTATTTCTCTCAAATTTTGTTCACAAATGTGTTTATATCCCCTGTTAGTGAGCATTTCTCCATCCACCTGATAAGCGTGGCATATCAAGAAGCTGATTAAAAAGCAGGATCATTACACAGGTGCAGCTTGTGCTGGGGACAATAAAAGGCCACTTTAAAATGCACAGCTTTGTCATACAACACAATGCCACAGATGTCTCAAGTTTTGAAGGAGTGTGCAATTGGCTGTCAGAATTGGCTGCAGGAACGTCCACCAGAGTTGTTGACGGATAATTTAATGTTAATTTCTCTACCATAAGCTACCAACAATGTCGTTTTAGAGAATTTGGCAGTACGTCCAGCCGGCCTCACAACCGCAGACCACGTGTAACCACGCCAGCCCAGGACCTCCTCTTCCGGCTTCTTCACCTATGGGATTGTCTGAGACCAGCCACCCGGACAGCTGATGGAACTGTGGGTTTGCACAACCAAATCATTTCTATATTCTTGTTCAGTATATATGACAAAACACACACTCCTCTGGCCAAGAATGCATACTCTATGCGTGTGTGTGTGTGTGTGTGTGTGTGTGTGTGTGTGTGTGTGTGTGTGTGTGTGTGTGTGTGTGTGTGTGTGTGTGTGTGTGTGTGTGTGTGTGTGTGTGTGTGTGTGTGTGTGTGTGTGTGTGTGTGTGTGTGTGTGTGTGTGTGTGTGTGTGTGTGTGTGTGTGTGTGTGTGTGTAAGTGTGAGTGACCGGGTGTATGTGTTTGTGCTAATGCTCGTACCACAGAGCTACCGCAGTCACCTATGCAGCATCCTCTCCACCTACAGTAGCAGACCTTTCCTTCCTCCATATACACCCTCTTAGGATGATTAATTCATTACAGACATCATATCCTCTCCTCTCAGCCTGGTGTGTGTGTAGTTCTGGGAAAACATACAATGCATTAGAGAGCAGTGGGTTTGTGCACAGAACTACAGGGCTCAGCTCTATGATCATATGTCAAAGCAGGGTTAGCTAGCTAGCCTCTGAGAGTACAGTACAAAGAAAGGAGGGCTAGCTAGCTACCAAGTCTCTAATTAGAACAGGCAGGAGGTATCCTCTCAAAGCTAGCTAGATAGCCTGTGAGATTAGAACACAGAAAGAGGACTGTTAGCTAGCTACTTATAGCTAACCTTTAGAGCACAGAGTGAGGAGCGCTACCTAGCTAGCTAGTCGCTGAAAGGAGAACATAGTGAGCGGCGGCAGATTGCGCAGGTGTTGGTTTAAAGCAGTTTCCTTAGCTAAGCTTAGTGATTAGCAGAGTCAAGCAGCACGTTTTAGCTCAGCTAACCAGCCCCTGGAGGGAACGTGAGTGGCCAGGACGGAACCGATTTGTTCCCTTTAGGGAATGGATGGTTCCTACCTTATTAAGCATGGTAAGCTGGTTAGCGGCGTTACAGTGGACCACAAATTTTCAGTAGGATAACAGTCACGGCTGTCCTGTCCAAAACACAGACACACAGACCTATTTGGAAGGAGTCCATTAACAGTCAATGTATTTGCGTGCTTGTTGGATTGTTCAGAAGAAGCGTACACAGTGTAAGGTACTAAATATGTCACAAGGGAAATATATGAACTGCACAGTTGTATGCTCATGTTGTTTATTGCCATATGTTATTATAGTGCATCCAACAGTCTGCAGGCATTTCTCTTTTCCTTCAACGTTTTCATTTGCACGTCTTCATCCCGTGACCTCACCTCTATAATTGCTACAGCTTGTAATTACCCAGCTGCCATTGCAAGCTGACAGGTACCGTGCTATGGGCGACTGATGGGCTTGTCGTGTTAAACTGGCCCTGACCCGGCCCCCTGTCACACACACACACACACACACACACACACACAAACAAGCACACACAAACACACACAGTGGCCACAGCCAGCAGTAACAGCAGGATCGAACCAAGTCCATGTAATTACTTAGCCTCCCCGTGTCCAGGGCCTGTAGGTGTAGTGGTGACAGCTCCAAACACACAACAACCACCCACTACGAGTGCACACACACACACACACACATGCACACACACACACACACACACACACACACACAGACACAGAGTAATGAGGCGTGTCGGTAGAGCATGCACGGTACTACACACTGGGATTGGCTAGGATGGGATGGCAGTGTGTGAGTTAGGTTGGTGCGTGTATGGGTGCAAGTGTGTCTTTGAATCTCTCTCTCTCTGTAAGCCTATGTGTGTGTGTGTCTTAGAAAGAAAGTGCTAGACTGGAGGTGTGTGTAAGGCGAATCTCACTGTCACACTGTCTCTCTCCTTTTGTCTACCAGCGTGAATATTCAAAGCTACTGATTAGGAATTCTTCCTCGGTTGTCAGGAGAGAAGGAGAAATTAAAGCATGAATACGGCGATGCCAGAGGAGCAGACAGCTACACTTAGAAAGCAGAAGGACTCTCAGCTTTGAAAGAGAGAGAGAACGATTGACAGAGACAGAGAGAAACTGAGACAGGGGAAAGGAGAGACAAAGACCAAAGCTGTTGAGCTTAGAGGACGGTGTGCATGCCTAATTGTCTGTGAATGTGTGTGTCTCAGTCCATCCTCCACCTGGGGCGAGCAGCCATGCTAGAGCTGAACAGCTGGACTCTTCTGCTAAACCCGCCAAAATAATAGCAGCAATTTGGCACTTGATGAATCCTAGGGAGACGTGAGGGGCTGTGTCCCAAATTACACCATATCCACCATATAGTGCATTAACAGTAGTGCACCAGATAGGGAATAGGGTGTCATTGGGGAAGCAATCCCATTTCATCCCCTTCCATCTACACCCTGATAGCATAATGCTCCTCCAGTCTTTAGCACAATGCAATCTGATGTTTGAGTGTAATTGTGAACAACAAACGGCTTTAATCATTTGTGAATGTGCCTATGTTTTCTTCTGAGAGCTGCATGCTTCCTGTTAATGGTAGGCTGCTTCACACAATGGAACACAAGGACGGGTCGAGTGCTCTCCACTAGGCTTTCTGTAGACATGTAAACATACACACATGCACGCACACACACACAAACACATAGGAACAGGCTACCAGCCAAGTGGAAATGCTTGAATTAAGTACTTGACACTTGGCCTGTAGAAGCTGCAGCATCCCGGCCCTCCTTTCTTAGCGATGCCCTCACGAGACCCCTCCTAGCTCAAAGGTCAGAGGTCAGGCCTCAGAGAGAGAGCTGTGTGTATGCGCATGCGTGCGTGTTTGTGCATCTGTGCATGTGTGTGCGCGTGAGGGGGTGGGGGTAGGCACTAGGCAGTTGTTCCATTGGAGGTGGAAGAGGAGGAGGAGGAGGAGCAGGAACAAAGGACTGAGAGGTAAAGGGATTCCATTGTGTTTTCTCTGTGGACAGAAGACAGTACAGCATCTGTCACAGAAGCCTTAGCACTGCCATGCTAGGGACAATAGAACGACCAAGTGTCCATCTCTGAGGATGAAGTGGTGATGGCTGGCGGCGGTTGTAGACAGACTCTTTGTAGGATTCAATAGAACAGCCTCCATTTACTACGGTCTGTCTGAAGCCCCAAAGTGGAGCAGACAGCTAGGGAACTACCCAGGAGTGCATGACAATTATCTCTTCTTCCTCCTTAAATGTGCACTTGTTCACTTCCCTTCCTGGATTTGAAAGGAAATTACTGGTATATAGAAATATCTTCTAGCCGATGCCATCACCAATCAAATGATTTTTGAATTTGTTGGGAGTAGTGAACGAGCAGGAAGAAGGAGAGATTATTGGGACTTACCCCAGGCATGTGCAAAACAGGATGTGATAGACCCTAAAGGTATGGCTAAAACAGGATGT
Organism: Oncorhynchus masou masou; assembly: GCF_036934945.1. Lineage (NCBI taxonomy): Eukaryota > Metazoa > Chordata > Actinopteri > Salmoniformes > Salmonidae > Oncorhynchus > Oncorhynchus masou. Next base: position 25,951,899 of record NC_088223.1, on the reverse strand, counting down.
GATAGACCCCAAAGGTATGGCTAAAACAGGATGTGATAGACCCCAAAGGTATGGCTAAAACAGGATGTGATAGACCCCAAAGGTATGGCTAAAACAGGATGTGATAGACCCCAAAGGTATGGCTAAAACAGGATGTGATAGACCCCAAAGGTATGGCTAAAACAGGATGTGATAGACCCCAAAGGTATGGCTAAAACAGGATGTGATAGACCCCAAAGGTATGGCTAAAACAAGCATGGAAACACAAGGAAGGAAAGACACACCGTACTGCTAACTAATATAACAGATGCTATTGGTGTCAAATGGTTTGCTTTTGCAGCTTGGATGCACTAATTAGGTGGAATAAATTCTCAGAATCTCTCAGCACATTTACACATTCATTGAGATTTTTCCTTCTCCCTTGATGTCTTCCCTCTCCATGCGATGCCAGGGACACCAGGAATACTGCACTCAGGAGAACCTCCCTTCTCCCCTCTCTCCTCCTTCCTTTAACATATCATCCCCATGGATATCTTCCTCCTCTGGGAAATATAGGAATCCACCACTCCCCTCCCCTCTCTTCTCCCCAAAACATCTCTCCTCCATGTATCTCTGCACAGATATACTGTACATCTATGTACTGTCATTGAGAGAAAAATCACTGAGGAATATGTATTGCTCGCAACCCAACCCCTTTCTTTATAAATCAGGTTGGGTCCAGATGAGCCTCCAATCCATAGTCTACAATCGCACACACCACCAGACAGATGTGCTGAGGTTGGACAAAACAGTGTAATTGTGTTGAACGTCAGGGGCAGAAGGGGTCACCAAGAGACCCCCGAGACCTCATCAACATGCCACGTCAATGCAGATCTCTCAACACGGTCTCCAAAACAATAATACACTGTAGACCGCTACAATACAGGAATATAAAAACCTCCCTGTAGAAATCCATCGCATTTCTGAATACTACCACATCCATCCACACTAGCAAGACAAACTAGCATCACAATGCAGACTGTTGGGGTACTGTGGAAGTTGCAGTTCTCTCTAACAGTAGCACACTGTACACTGAAATAATACAGGCCAATATGAAAGAAATGCGGTGCATTTCAGTATCGTGACACAATTCATTAAAAACAGAGAGGGGGAGAGTAGATGGTGGCAGGGAGAGAAAGGGGGGAGTTGTGAAGGGGAAAGGGATGAAGATAGAGAGAAAGCCAGAGAGAGAGAGAGAGAGAGAGAGAGAGAGAGAGACAGCTAGAGAGAGAGAGAGAGAAAGCCAGAGAGTGAGAGAGAGAGAAAGCCAGAGAGAGAGAGAGAGAGAAAGTTAGAGAGAGAGAGAAAGCCAGAGAGAGAGAGAGAGAGAGCCAGAGAGGGAGAGGGAGAGAGAAAGCCAGAAAGGGAGAGGGAGAGAGAAAGCCAGAGAGAGAGAGAGAGAGAAAGCCAGAGAGAGAGAGAGAGAGAGAAAGCCAGAGAGGGAGAGGGAGAGAGAAAGCCAGAGAGAGAGAGAGAAAGCCAGAGAGAGAGAGAGAGAGAAAGCCAGAGAGGGAGAGGGAGAGAGAAAGCCAGAGAGAGAGAGAGAAAGCCAGAGAGAGAGAGAGAGAGAGAGAAAGCCAGAGAGAGAGAGAAAGTTAGAGAGGGAGAGAGAGAAAGCCAGAGAGAGAGAGAGAGAAAGCCAGAGAGAGAGAGAGAGAAAGCCAAAGAGAGAGAAAGAGAGAGAAAGCCAGAGAGAGAGAGAGAGAAAGCCAGAGAGGGAGAGAGAGAAAGCCAGAGAGAGAGAGAGAGAAAGCCAGAGAGAGAGAGAGAAAGCCAGAGAGAGAGAGAGAGAGAGAAAGCCAGAGAGAGAGAGAGAAAGCCAGAGAGAGAGAGAGAGAAAGCCAGAGAGAGAGAGAGAGAGAAAGCCAGAGAGAGAGAGAGAGAGAGAGAGAGAAAGCCAGAGAGAGAGAGAGAGAGAAAGCCAGAGAGGGAGAGAGAGAGAGAAAGCCAGAGAGGGAGAGAGAGAGAGAAAGCCAGAGAGAGAGAGGGACATCTCCTGGTGAGACAGCAGTCTAATAGGACATTGATCTTTCCCAGCGTATCCCAAGGACCCATCCTGTTCCACAGGGTCAGCATACAAGCATTCATCCATCCCCTTCCCCCATCACCCTCTTATCTCCCCCTTCCCCTTCTCTCCTTCCCCCTTCTATGCCCTTCCCATCCAACATCCATCGGTCCCCTCCCCATCGCCTTTACTCCGCCTTTACTCCCCCTTCCCCATCACTCCCCTTCCCCCTTTGCTTCCATTCAGTCACAAAGCATTAGTGAGGTCGGGCACTGATGTTGGGTGATTAGGCCTGGCTTGCAGTCGACATCCCAATTCATCCCAAAGGTGTTTGATGAGGTTGAGGTCAGGGCTCTGTGTAGGCTGGTCAAGTTCTTACACACCGATCTCAACAAATAATTTCTGTATGGACCTCGCTTCGTGCACAGGGGCATTGTCATGGTGAAATAGGAAAGGGCCTTGCCCAAACTGTTGCCAAAAAGTTGGAAGCACAGAATCGTCAAGAATGTCATTGTATACTGTAGTGTTAAGATTTCTTTTCACTGGAACTAAGGGGAACCATGAAATATAGCCCCAGATCATTATTCCTCCTCCACCAAACTGTACAGTTGGCACTATGCATTGGGACAGATTCGTCCGTCGGACTGCCAGACGGTGAAACGTGATTCATCACTCCAGAGAACGCGTTTCCACTGCTCCAGAGTCCAATGGCAGTGAGGTTTACACCACTCCAGCCGATACTTGGCATTGCGCATGGTGATCTTAGCTTTGTGTGTGGCTGTTCGGCCATGGAAACCCATTTCATTAAGCTCTCGAAGAACAGTTGTGCTGACGTTGCTTCCAGAGGCAGTTTGGAACTGGGTATTGAGTGTTGCAACCGAGGACAGGCCATTTTTACGTGCTACGTGCTTCAGCACCCATTTCGTGAGCTTGTGTGGCCAACTACTTTGCGGCTGAGCTGTTGTTGCTCCTAAATGTTTCTATTTCACAATAACAGCACTTACAGTTGACAGGGGCAGCTCTAGCAGGGCGGAAATTTGATGAACTGACTTGTTGGAAAGGTGGCATGTTGAAAGTCACTCTTCAGTAAGGCCTTTCTACTGCCAATGTTTGTCTATGGAGATTGCTTGGCTGTGTGCTCGACTTTATACACCCGTCAGCAACGAGTGTGGCTGAAATAGAGGAATCCATTCATTTGAAGGCGTGTCCACTTACTTTTGTATATATAATGTACCTTATAACACAGAGACAATAAATTATGTTTCTGCAATTATACAACTGCTCATATGTAGCATAATAAAAATGTATGAACATGTATTGGTCATCGACATCATTCTAACGTGCAGCTCACTCGTTTGCAACATGCAGGTTCAGAGTTCAAACACATGTTCATAAGGGAACCTATGCCCACAGCGTCAGCATCCACCACCCCACCGGTAATGCAACTCGTCAACTGCATGTGTCAGATGGTGATAAATGTGTCAAACAGCGGTTTGTAGCGGTTGGACCAGTACCAGCTGCCACTGTGAGCCTTGTGAATGGGAGTGAATGGGGAAAAGCACAGTCCCACAATCTCCAGTCCTCTCCTCCTCCTCCCCTCAGCAACAGCCAGAGCGGGCTGGGGATTCACTGCAGTAAATATGTTCACATACCACGATGTCGCAAAAGGATCTCCAGTGCCTTAACCTTCTGACACATGCAGCCTGTTTAATTGTCTCTCTATTCTGCAAACAGCAGGTGTGAATCCGGCTTGAGGGAGTAGTACCTTTGTTTCTTTTCATTCTAAAAACATGCCCCATTCTTCTCAAATGCTCTTGATTCGATGGTCAGAGTCTAAACTGTATCCCCCAGAGCAGTAAGCAAAAGCAATAAGAAAACATAGACAACAAAAGTACAAGGCTTAGTGCACCACTTTTGATCAGGGCTACTTGGGACTCAGACAAGCAGATTGAACAGGTTCAGGTAGGTACAGTTATATAGTACAACATACAGTAACACCCTCAAGCCCTTCCACGATAAACAATCACCACCACTCAGCAACATCAACAAACATCTTCAAATTAATATTTCATGAAGTGATTCCAGTCTAACACTCAAGAGTAAGACAGACAGACAGACACAGACAGACAGACAGACAGACAGACAGACAGACAGACAGACAGACAGACAGACAGACAGACAGACAGACAGACAGACAGACAGACAGACAGACAGACAGACAGACAGACAGACAGACAGACAGAGAGAGAGAGAGAGAGAGAGAGAAAGAAAGAGAGAGAGTAGTCTGCTGCACTGTACATCTAGTAACAGAGGACGATATCTTTCTCGACACCTCTATTTTCAGCGTGGTGACCGAATGAATGAACAGCACAGCAGTAGTAGAGCATTACCTGTTTGCCAGACGTAGACAGTTGGTTTGGTGTCGGCTGCAGTTTGTGCCTCTGTGGCTCCAGAGATCCAGAAGAGGATCAGCACCAGCCTCCAGTAAGAGGGAAGTAACTCCCTCCACACACCCAGCATCCCCTTCACTCCACCGGGCAACCCCATGGCTCTTGCAGGGGGACCGTGTGGATAGTATCCACACAATAACAGAAAACCAAATAGAAAAAGAACGGAGAAGGCAACACAGTGGAGACAGAAAAACACGCTGAGGAGGCGGGCAGACACAGCGGAGAAGTGTACTCTGCTCCCTTTGCTTTTGTCCCTTTCTCACACGAGGGTTGTTCCGTCCGTTCCTCTAAGAAGAAGTAATCCTGGGTGAATGAAGGGTTCTCCTCTATCTCTCTCTCTCTCACTCTCTCTCTCTCACTCTCTCTCTCTCTCCCTCTCTCTCTCTGTGGTGGCTAGGTCAGCGAGGGACAACGAGGTCTGTCCGTAATGAAAACAGGGAACAATAGACCTCTAAGACGAGGCTGCTGATGTTGCTGCGTCCTGTGTGTGCCGAGCTGATGCAGCACCTCCCTCTCTCTCCCTCCTTCTCTCTCTCTCTCGCGCTCTATCACTCGCTCACTCACTTGCCCTCCCCCTCTTGCTTTCCATCGAACTTGCCCTCCCTCTCGCTCTGTGGCTCTTCTCTCTCGCTGTCTTGATCATACTTTCATACCCTTATTTTTTTAGTTGGTGCTCTATGCTCCCATCAGTGGAGGCAGGCAGCTGGACAGAGGGTGTGTGTGTGTGTGTGTGTGTGTGTGTGTGTGTGTGTGTGTGTGTGTGTGTGTGTGTGTGTGTGTGTGTGTGTGTGTGTGTGTGAAAGAGGGAGGGAGGTAAGGGGATAGAACTCTGAAAACAGTACAGAGGGAGGATAAAGAGCATCTGAATGAGTCTGTAAAATAAAACAATGAATTATTGATGTCAGCTGGGTTTGACCTTGTATGATATTCAAGCCAGAGACCCAACATCCTGCAGTGCACACACACACACACACACACACACATACAGAAGTAGGATCTTAATTTGAGCCAGTTCGCTTCAACAGGAATATAATCCTGCAGCAACAGTGAATGTGGATTAGTATTGTAGGGGTGGGTACATTTTTCGTTAGGGAAAATCAATCTGAAATTTCTAAGTGTAAAATTACAAACTTTAAAAGCCTTTTTTAAAATCAAGTACACTACAAGTTTGCAAATTCCAAGCAACAAAGGAGTGATCAAATTAAGATCCTACGATCTGTACACACACACACACACACACACACACACTTCTGGTTTCCGTATCATACACAGGAGAGGAACAGGCCACTCAATGAAACCAGGCTATAAATATGACTGCCTATAGAAGGAGGCTGGGAAATTAATCTGACAATATAACAGACATACTGCAATTGTCACTCATTCTAACCATAATGCAGCTCACATAAAGACAGGAAAACATATCCAACATCATCATAATGTTTGTACTTCATGATCTAAAACTCCAGCAAAATTTGAACAATAAATATGTTAGAATAGACAGGAAAACACAGTCCCAAGACCAAAACAGACTATGGGAGGCGTGCAGTACACATGGATTTTGTGTTGTAGATATGTGTTAGTAGAATAAGGGCCTGAGGACACACACTAGTGTGTTGATAATTCTGTACTGAATGTATTGTAATGTTTCTAAAATTGTATAACTGCCTTCGTTTTGCAGGACCCCAGGAAGAGTAGCTGCTGCATTGGCAAATACAAATACAAAATAGAAAACCTTTTCTTTTATCAGATTTACCCATTCATTATGTGTATGTATAGCCTCTATATAGATGGTCACAGTTTATTTTTTACATTTTATTTCACCTTTATTTAACCAGGTAGGCTAGTTGAGAACAAGTTCTCATTTACAACTGCGACCTGGCCAAGATAAAGCATAGCAGTGTGAACAGACAACGCAGAGTTACACATGGAGTAAACAATTAACAAGTCAATAACACAGTAGAAAAAAGAGAGTCTATATACATTGTGTGCAAAAGGCATGAGGAGGTAGGCGAATAATTACAATTTTGCAGATTAACACTGGAGTGATAAATGATCAGATGGTCATGTACAGGTAGAGATATTGGTGTGCAAAAGAGCAGAAAAGTAAATAAATATAAACAGTTTTGGGATGAGGTAGGTAAAATTGGGTGGGCTATTTACCGATAGACTATGTACAGCTGCAGTGATCGGTTAGCTGCTCAGATGTTTAAAGTTGGTGAGGGAGATAAAAGTCTCCAACTTCAGCGATTTTTGCAATTCGTTCCAGTCACAGGCAGCAGAGAACTGTAACGAAAGGCGGCCAAATGAGGTGTTGGCTTTAGGGATGATCAGTGAGATACACCTGCTGGAGCGCGTGCCAAGGATGGGTGTTGCCATCGTGACCAGTGAATTGAGATAAGGAGGAGCTTTACCTAGCATGGACTTGTAGATGACCTGGAGCCAGTGGGTCTGGCGACGAATATGTAGCGAGGGCCAGCCGACTAGAGCATACAGGTCGCAGTGGTGGGTGGTATAAGGTGCTTTAGTAACAAAACGGATGGCACTGTGATAAACTGCATCCAGTTTGCTGAGTAGAGTATTGGAAGCTATTTTGTAGATGACATCGCCGAAGTCGAGGATCGGTAGGATAGTCAGTTTTACAAGGGTAAGTTTGGCGGCGTGAGTGAAGGAGGCTTTGTTGCGGAATAGAAAGCCGACTCTCGATTTGATTTTAGATTGGAGATGTCATCCACACCCTCTTTCGCCAAGTGGCTCAAGACAACCCTCCCTCGCCCAATATCCTTGACCACAACCCCTGCACCCTACTCCTCTGCTCCCCATTCCCCTTATCCTCTCCCCCCTCCTCACCCTTCCTCCTCCCCAGCCTACCATCCGATGTGGTAGTTTCACAGCCATTAGGTTAATAAAGGGAGATCTCACCCCCTGCTAGCTGTAACCAGGAAGCCCACGCCGCTCAACAAATTAGCCAAGTCAGAGCCAGAAGGACTCTATTCACCAGCTCTGCTCCCTAAGCACTGCTTCTTACACACACACACAGACACATGCACGGACAAACAAATGTGTGCAGTGCTGCTTCACACACACAGACACATACTGTGTCAAGCTTTGTGGGATTAATGACAACAGACAGCTGTCTGAATGATGACATTGGTAATTTTATTTAGTTTAGAAACAAAGAAGTTGTCCTCTTATCCTCCCCTCCTCTGCAGGCACTTCCAACAGTCTCCTCACACCTCCTTACCCCCCATCCTAACACCTAGTTGAACTTCTGGCCTCACTCTCTCAAGCCAACGACAGTCTAAAGCCGGACAGCAGCGCCAAGAGAGAGGGGGAGGGAGAGAGAGAGAGAGAGAGAGAGAGAGAGAGAGAGAGAGAGAGAAAGAGGGAGAGAGAAAGAGGGAGAGAGAGAAAAAATAGGGGGAGAGAGTGGGAGGAAGACAGAGAGGGCTTACCAGAGGTTTAAAGGGTTTTGTGCACAACCCTGATTAGAAGGAATCAGCTGGGTGGATTACAGCTTCAGCCGCTCTCATTTAAAACTCACAAACAGAGCTGGGCACAGAGACAGAGACAGACTGAGACGATACCAGACTCCCTGTGGCATGGCCATCACTAACACTGGCCGCCTCTGCAGTCTCAACAAATACATTAACAGCTAAGCAGAGAGAGAGAGGGAGAGAGAGAGAGAGAGAGAGAGAGAGAGAGAGAGAGAGAGATGGAGAGTGGAAATAGACAGAGGCAGCGAAAAAGAAGGTGAGGGAAGAATGACACAGAGGGCAGGGAGAGAGGGAGACATTAAAGAGGGTAGAGGTGTGAGGGGAAAGCGGAAGAGGGATGGAGAGAATCAGCTGTGTAAAAGATAGTGCTGTGTAATGGGAGGATATCTAAGGAGAGTTGGGCGTAATGACTTTCAGCACAACACCACATGCACTCATCACAGAGCTACACACACACACACACACACACACATACACACACACACACACTCTCACACACACACACTCACACAGAATGAGAGAAAATATACACTACCGGTCAAAAGTTTGGGGTCACTTGATGTCCTTGATTTTGAAAGAAAAGCAAAAAAAATTGTCCATTTAAATGACATCAAATTGATCAGAAATACAGTTTAGACATTGATAATGTTGTAAATGACTATAGTACCTGGAAACAGCTTATTTTCTATGGAATATATATCTACATAGGCAAACAAAGGCCCATTATCAGCAACCATCACTCCTGTGTTCCAATGGCACGTTGTGTTAGCTAATCCAAGTTTATCATTTTAAAAGGCTAATTGATCATTAGAAAACCATTTTACAATTATGTTAGCACAGCTGAAAACTGTTGTCCTGATTAAAGAAGCAATAAAACTGTCCTTCTTTAGACCAGTTGAGTATCTGGAGCATCAGCATTTGTGGGTTCGATTCCAGGCTCAAAATGGCTAGAAACAAAGAACTTTCTTCTGAAACAAATAACTTTCTTCTGAAACTTGTCAGTCTATTCTTGTTCTGAGAAATGAAGGCTATTCCATGCGAGAAACAGTTTTCAGCTGTGCTAACATAATTGCAAAAGGGTTTTCTAATGATCAATTAGCCTTTTAAAATTATAGACTTGGATTAGCTAACACAACATGCCATTGGAACACAGGAGTTGGAACACCAATCATGGTTGCTGATAATGGGCTGTCGTGTCTTTGGCATCATTAAAAGTGAAGACTGTTATTTTATCAAATCAATTCTCAATTATTATTATGTGATTAAACTAATCATGTACATTTATTTAACTAGGATGTCAGGGCACCATTGAAAATCTTCAGATTACAAAGTTATAATTTTCCGAATATAATTCTATTTTAATATGTGATCAATTGGTCTTCTATTAATTAATTATTCTTTAACTCACGTCAGTCTCTATCCAAACGTCAAACGTTATCTGCACAAACCCAGCTTTTGCTATAAATCATCCACACACCAATTGGTTTAATCCTTTATTTACTAACTAACTAAATAATCACAGAACTGCATAAACAAACAAACAGTAGATATTGGTTACAAGGATAGGGAAGATTCCCTAGTGGGCTAAGCCGATATGATGGCTTGGTGGACAAAGGGAAGTAGGTGTGGACTGTGAGAGAGCGGGAAAGACTTTTATTCGTAACAATAGGAAAGGGCTGTTCCATGGCGCCAAATCATATCTGTGCTCACGGGGGCGGGCCAATGACTTAGTTCAACTTTAAAGGGAATACAATTCTCTCACATTAAAGGTTTAACATCACATCATTTCACAAAGAGTTTCATCTTTACTCATTCATTTTATACAATAATTAGATGCAAATCTCATAACTGAGGAACCTGTATAAACAGAGTTAGGGTAATGTGGCTGTATTTTCTTTCATGAGGTCACAAACATGAAACAAAATGGATCAGGTCGTAGCTGGCTTCTCCACCAACCGATTAAACAATATCCAAAATATGGATATTGTTCAGTTCTCAAATTCTGTGATGTAGTAGAAGGTCTTTTGTTCTAATGTGAAACGCTCTCTCTCCATACTGTGTGACCAGGGGGAGAGAGTCTCCACCAGGAATTTATGACCTGAGATAACAGAACCAGGATGTAGGAGAGAGAGAGAGAGAGAGGGGGGAGCCACGATATATACCCAGAAAGGGCCACGTCATGACAGGGCCTCTGTTTGCCTAAGTAGATATTCCATAGAAAAATCAGTTTCCAGGCACTATAGTCATTTACAACATTAACAATGTCTACACTGTATTTCTGATCAATTTAATGTTATATTAATGGACAAAAATGTGCTTTTCTTTCAAAAACAAGGACATTTCTAAGTGACCCCAAACTTTTGAACGGAAGTGTACATAGCCTACCATTGTACCATATAACTAATGCAAATTCAGTAGAACACAGCACATTACATCCATTGTTTAATTCTGTTATCCTATCAGCTACATTCTGTAATTATTGTCACAATGGGTTGAACATCATCATATAACACCATACAACAGAGACCACCATGCAGTCCACTCTACTATACACAGCTCAATGCTATGCGCGCACACACACACGGAGAGCCATTAAAGCTTCCTTTAAAGGAGCGTCATCAAAACAGGAAATGTTAGATTACAGTTTTGTCCGGTGAATTGGAGTGACATGTGATTGTGAAAACATGTACCCAGATATTACATAGGGATAGGAACATGGAGAAGGCTATTGCTGCCTCATGAACTGTTTCAGTTCCACATAGACAATAGACATGTACTGTCGTATAGCTTCATTGGCTTTGTGCTTTGATGGCCTAAGCCAATACTACGGAGCATTATGGCCTTGCTTTCTTATTCTCTGTTTTGTTTTAGTCTTGCAGAAAGCATGGCCTGGCGACACACAATTCCCAGAGTGCCACTTGAGCGTTTAGCAGTAACGTAACAGCTTGAGCGGGAAGGGGGAGGGGTAGAGGGCGGGAGGGAGACTCAACCAATCTGGCTGGAGAGGCCAGCCCAGTTGAGCTGATCTCATTTAAATATGCAAATGTTATCAAAGGGATGCATTGTGGTTAAAGAACAGGAACAGGGAGACAATGAGGGAGAACAACAAAAAGAGCAGCGCGACACCTCACCTAATGTAATTAACTATTGACTATTGTTTCACACACTCCAGAAATCAATTAAAGCATTTAGAGGAAGAGGGAAGGAAAGGGGGGATACCTAGTCAGTTGGACAACTGAATGCATTCAACTGAAATGTGTCTTCCACATGTAAACCAACCCGTCTGAATCAGAGAGGTGTGGACGGCGTCTTCGGAGCCCAGGGAACAGAGCCTTGCTCAGGGGCAGAACGACTGATTTTTACCTTGTACCTTGAGGAGAATATAAACGGAGTGATCTCTATTGTCAAGCCATCAGAAGGGTTCACAGACCATCATATCCTGCACATTAAAACATGGCACAAACACATTCACTATCAAGACGGTGACTTGTTCAGATCATAAGACCAATGACAACATTAATGACTTGGATCGCCAAGACAAAGTCTGAGAGACTTGACTGTATTATACTGAAACAACCCATTTATTTCTCCAGAGTGTCTGTGTATATAGACACATAGAAAAACAGGTTGCACACAGGCTTATAGATTGAGGTATTGTATCTAAGGAAGCAGAAAGAGCCTCCTTTAGCCCTTTTCTTCAGAAGTCTGGTAATACCACTGCACTAGGAAATGCATAGATATGAGCAGCATGACACAGATATGTGCAGCATGACACAGATATGTGCAGCATGACACAGATATGTGCAGCAACAACGGCGTGAAAATTATAATTTGCGGTGTGAAAAGCAATTGGGGCATCTGTTATTTAAGTGTGTGTGTGTGTGTGTGTGTGTGTGTGTGTGTGTGTGTGTGTGTGTGTGTGTGTGTGTGTGTGTGTGTGTGTATATATATATGTGTGTGTGGATGGGTGTATTGTGTGTGTGAGGGTTGTTGTGACCCCTTCCCAATCAGGAACAAAGAGACTGAACACTAATCCAAACAGCTCATATCCGTCAAGGCAAATCAACCCTGAAATGAGTTCACTCAGGCGGAATCTCAGGACCTGTGTGTGTGTACATGCATGTGCATAAGTGTGTATGTGCATGCGCGAGTGTTTGTGTGACTACGGACCCTCAGCCCAACCAATGGTCCCATTGTCTTCTGCTCCATTGGTTTAGAGCGCTTCCTAGATTGGGGGAACAAAGCGACCAAAGCACCCTGCTTTTAGTCCGCCCGCACTCACGCATGCACGCACGCACGCACACACACACCCACACACCCCACAGAGGATTTAAAGCACCCCAAAGAGGATTTAAAGGGGTTAGGGCCAACCCCTGGAGATTCACGTAAAAACAACAAACAAGAACGTAAACAGAGGTATTGTCTGGGGGTCAACATGTGATGCCTGACGAAGGTCTATGTGACCGAATAGGTAGGTCCCTTTGCATAATGTTAGAGCAATCTGTTCAACTGTTCACTGTTCAAATCAGGGAGCAATCTGTTCAACTGTTCACTGTTCAAATCAGGGAGCAATCTGTTCAACTGTTCACTGTTCAAATCAGGGAGCAATCTGTTCAACTGTTCACTGTTCAAATCGGGGAGCAATCTGTTCAACTGTTCACTGTTCAAATCAGGGAGCAATCTGTTCAACTGTTCACTGTTCAAATCAGGGAGCAATCTGTTCAACTGTTCACTGTTCAAATCAGGGAGCAATCTGTTCAACTGTTCACTGTTCAAATCGGGGAGCAATCTTTTCAACTGTTCACTGTTCAAATCGGGGAACAATCTGTTCAACTGTTCACTGTTCAAATCGGGGAGCAATCTGTTCAACTGTTCACTGTTCAAATCGGGGAGCAATCTGTTCAACTGTTCACTGTTCAAATCAGGGAGCAATCTGTTCAACTGTTCACTGTTCAAATCGGGGAGCAATCTGTTCAACTGTTCACTGTTCAAATCAGGGAGCAATCTGTTCAACTGTTCACTGTTCAAATCGGGGACAATCTGTTCAACTGTTCACTGTTCAAATCAGGGAGCAATCTGTTCAACTGTTCACTGTTCAAATCGGGGAGCAATCTGTTCAACTGTTCACTGTTCAAATCAGGGAGCAATCTGTTCAACTGTTCACTGTTCAAATCGGGGAGCAATCTGTTCAACTGTTCACTGTTCAAATCGGGGAGCAATCTGTTCAACTGTTCACTGTTCAAATCGGGGAACAATCTGTTTCGTCAGCATGGCTCATAACTCCTTGCTTACACCGACAGTATTTGTCCATCCTTGTCATACAATTTTCTTCCAATTGTCATATTCTAACATAATTACCTGAGATGTGGTAGATAAATTCACAATGAATTTGCTGAAAACAGATATGCAAATAGAGACGGTGGTGGTGGAGGTCATTTATTAACCATCTGAGAGAGCGAGAGAGAGAGAGACCCCACCAAATCATGAGAAAACAATAAGATAAATAATTGACACATTGGAAAGAATTAACAAACGGAGCAAACTAGAATGCTATTTGGCCCTAAACAGTGAGCACACAGTGGCAGAATATCTGACCACTGTGACTGACCCAAACTGAAGGAAAGCTTTGACTATGTACAGACTCAGTGAGCATAGCCTTGCTTTGAGAAAGGCTGCCGTAGGCAGACCCGACTCTCAAGAGAAGACAGGCTATGTGCTCACTGCCCACAAAATGAGGTGGAAACTGAGCTGCACTTCCTCACCTCCTGCTAAATGTATGACCATATTAGAGACACATACAGTGCATTTGGGAAAGTAGTCAGACCCCTTGACTTATGTTACACCGTTATCATCAATCCACAAACAAAACCCCATAATGACAAAGAAAAAAAATATGTTTTTGCAAATGTATTAAAAATAAAAAACTGAAATATCACATGTACATTAGTATTCAGACCCTTTACTTAGTACTTTGTTAAATCACCTTTGGCAGAGATTACAGCCTCAATTCGTCTTGGGTATGACACTACAAGCATGGCACACCTATATTTTGGGAGTTTCTCCCATTCTTCTCTCCAAACTAGCTCTGTCAAGTTGGATGGGGAGTGTCGCTGCACAGCTATTTTCAGGTATCTCCAGAGATGTTCGATCGGGAAATTGCCAAGTCCGGGCTCTGGCTGAGCCACTCAAGGACATTCAGAGACTTGTTCCAAAGCCACTCTTGCTTTGTCTTGGCTGTGTGCTTAGGGTCGTTGTCCTGTTGGAAGGTGAACTGTTGTCCCAGTCTGAGGTCCTGAGCGCTCTGGAGCAGGTTTTCATCAAGGATCTCTTTACTTTGCGCCGTACATCTTTCCCTCGATTCTGACTAGTCTCCCAGTCCCTGCTGCTGAAAAACATCCCCACAGCATGATGCTGCCACCACCTTACTTCACCGTAGTGATGTTGCCAGGTTTCCTCCAGGCGTGACGCTCGGGATTTCAGGCCAAATCTTGGTTTTATCAGATCAGAGAATGTGGTTTCTCATGGTCTGAGTCCTTTAGGTGGCTTTTGGAAAACTCCAAGCGGGTTGTCATGCGCCTTTAAAAAATGTTTTTACATAATTTAATCAATTTTAGATAAAGGCTGTTACAACAAAATATGGAAAAGTGAAAGGGCTCTGAAAACTTTCCAAATGCATTGTATTTCCCTCAGATTAAACAGACCCACAAAGAATTCAAAAATAAATCAGATTTTGATAAACTCCCATATCTATTGGTTTAAATTCCACAGATTTGTGAGCTGTTGCCATAATAAAAGGGCAACAAGTGAAGAACAAACACCATTGTAAATACAACCCCATATTTCAGTTTATTTCTTCCCCATTTTGTACTTTAGCTATTTGCACATCGTTACAACACAGTTTATAGATATAATATGACATTTGAATTGTCTCTATTCCCTTGTAACTTTTGTGAGTGTAATGTTTACCGTTTACTTTTCTATCTATTTCACTTGCTTTGGCAATGTAAACATGTTTCCCATGCCAATAAAGCCATTTGAATTGAATTGAGAGAGAGAAAGGGAGAGGTGGTTTTGGATTTGTCCCTTTCATGCCAATTTGAATATGAACTTGAGAGAGGAGTTGGAGGGCAGAGAGATTGTAACCTCCCCCCCTCCCATTTGGCCATTGTATCCTTCAGAACAAGAAACTGCTAAAGCCCATGTGACTGTCAGCCTCGGTGTTCAATAGATTCCTGCTGTAATGACCTTGTCTACATGAAGTAGTGTGGTTGCAGGAAGATCTTTCTACCTCTCGTCCAAACTCTAAACCTTTCTTGGAGACAGAAGACAGGTGTCTGCAGGCAGGGCCCAGGGAACATGTGTGTGTCAGGTGCACTCCACTGGTCCTGAAGCACTCAGGCTGTGCTGTCAGAGTGAGGGGATGAGCTCGAGCTGGGGTTAGACCACAACATCTGTTCTAGCTGCTATACAAAGCCTGATCTGAGTTTCAGATATCCCTCAGCAGGCAGGCAGAGCTACACTCTTAAAGAAAAAGGTGCTATCAAGAACCTAAAATGTTTCTTCGTCTGTCCCTTTAACAAACCATTTTGGGTTCCAGGTAGAACCCTTTTGGTTCCAGGTAGAACCAAAAGGGTTCTACCTGGAACCAAAAAGAGTTTGCCTATGGGGACCATTTTTTCTCATTTCGAACACCTTGGTTGCATACACAACAACTGTCTGTTGAATAAATGGCCACCTAGACATTCTCATCTCAGAGACTTCTCTGTTTCCTCCAGTGAAAAGGCTCTGAGTGGTATAATCCATGTCCCGTAAAGCATGTCTAACCTGTAAAGGTGAGACTGGTGAAATCTCCTTCCTGATTACTTCTTGACTGATTTGGCATGACGGGGGCAGCCACCCGCCCGCCGGTGACCGTGACACCAAACGATGCCTGGGAAACCACACCAAGAGGTATGTGTGACACAGCTCGGAACATCTAACACACACACACACAAAAGGACAAGCTTGCGTGACACTGATTGGCACGTGCTCTGAATGTCCAACTCAATGACACATTCAGAATTGTTCCTGCTTTTACATAAGAGCAAGGAGATGGAGTCCTTCACACACACAATTGAGCATATCACTGTCTGTGGCAATATTGTATGGGCAGCCAGCCATGGCTTTCGTCTTACTGTCTACTATCTCAGTGAGAGAGAGATAGAGAGCGAGAGAGAGAGAGAGAGAGAGAGAGAGATGGGAGAAATAGAGTGAGTGTGTGTGAATGCCTGTGTACTTGGGTACATGTACCTGAAAGGAATACAGGTAGCTGAGGACTAAATCCCCCCGGATGGCGGCGAAGGAGATGGCTACGATCCGGTAACCAATTGTGCTATTGTGTGTGTTTTTTTGCATTATTTGTAACTTATTTTGTGCATAATGTTTCTGCCATCGTGTCTTATGACTGAAAAGAGCTTCTAGATATCAGGACAGAGATTACTCACCTCGTACTGGAGGAACACTTCTTCTTTAACGAGTCAGACGGGAAGGATTTAATTCAGACGCCCGACAAGGCCTACATCCCTGTCATTCGCAGGAGAAACTCAACACCCTGCGTCATCACATTCTAAATCACTGCAAATCAAATCTACATTTGCATAAGCCGATGGGAAAACAGAAAATATTTATTGTGCCCAAAAAGAGGAAAAAATTCAAAACACCAGCCACGTATCATAACACACATCCACACCCAATGTGAATACACAGCTCCCCTTTCTCATTCATCTTATCTTATCTCAGCACATGCTGCTTTTGATTGATTGATTTCTAATTGCACAAACAGGGCCCAACCTATCCCCCCCCCCCGCTCCGCCATCCGGTCCGACGGTCGGTTTTCAATTCCCAGTGGAATTTAGGGGGAGATGGGGGTAGATTCACACACACTGAGAGAGAGACACACACACACGCAATTTAGGGGTAAGATGCTGACTCGACAGCTGTCACAGCCACTTTACCCTGGACTGACAAGATCCACGGATTGATTTCTGATACAACTCTGCTTGACAGGCTGGGGCAAGGAGGGGAGGGGTTAAGAAAACAGACAATAGAAATAGTAAGTGTTCTTTACGGATGTACTGTCGACCAGCAAAGTGGCTAGAAGTCATACTGGTTGCAGGTTTGTGGATACGCTCTCTGTACGTTGATAACGAAATGGGGTTATTTGTTGCATTAGTGGTGTTACTAGTAGTGGTGGGGAAAAAGTCAATACAGTCACATATTGTGATTTTTGTAAGATAATTGTTTTGGCTAGGTAGCGTTAGCTAGCGCTAGCTCCAAAATCGGTATATTTCAGATAGCTTCTTGTCCATCTTCATTTTAAATAGTGAGCCAACATGTTTTTTTTTTCCATGACTGATGAAAACACATTTTCTCATGCTTCCTCTTGTCCCCCTGCAGCATACACTTAGTGAGCAATATGTTTGAAACATCAAATCGCAATAAAAATCACAGTATCGAATCTTAATACATATGGAAATCGGGAGAATCTCAATACATATCGCAAAGGCACTTATGTTTTGTGACAATATTGTACCGTGGGGTCCCTGGCATTTCCCAGACCTAGTTACTAGGTGTGTTAATGAATGTGAGTTCACACCTTTAATTAACAGGTAAGGGTTGTCATTCACAAGAATGAGCTGGTGCCATGTATTATCACCAATCATACTCGGCCTACAATTGTTTTATGTGTCAAAAAGGATTTCTGCCTAAGAAAAGCTTTACTTGTCAATTTGGTTGTAATTCAGTCACTTCGAGGGAAACGTTCTGTCGACAAAGCAACCTGTGTGCTGAGTATAAATAAGTTCAGGAACAGAGAGGTGCTGAGGAAGACAATTGGGGGAAATAAGGATATTTTACAAGGAAAAAAATAAACATTCAGTGCAGTTTTCATTCGATATATTTTGGAAATGCATTACCGCAAAAAACATGAACCACATTCCCATGTGCCAAAAAACACGAACCACATTCCCATGTGCCAAAAAACATGAACCACATTCCCATGTGCCAAAAAACACGAACCACATTCCCATGTGCCAAAAAACATGAACCACATTCCCATGTGCCAAAAAACATGAACCACATTCCCATGTGCCAAAAAACATGAACCACATTCCCATGTGCCAAAAAACACGAACCACATTCCCATGTGCCAAAAAACACGAACCACATTCCCATGTGCCATAAAACACGAACCACATTCCCATGTGCCAAAAAACACGAACCACATTCCCATGTGCCAAAAAACATGAACCACATTCCCATGTGCCAAAAAACTTGAACCACATTCCCATGTGCCAAAAAACACGAACCACATTCCCATGTGCCAAAAAACACGAATCACATTCCCATGTGCCAAAAAACACGAACCACATTCCCATGTGCCAAAAAACACAAACCACATTCCCATGTGCCAAAAAACATGAACCACATTCCCATGTGCCAAAAAACATGAACCACATTCCCATGTGCCAAAAAACACGAACCACATTCCCATGTGCCAAAAAACACGAACCACATTCCCATGTGCCAAAAAACACGAACCACATGCCCATGTGCCAAAAAACACGAACCACATTCCCATGTGCCAAAAACATGAACCACATTCCCATGTGCCAAAAAACATGAACCACATTCCCATGTGCCAAAAAACATGAACCACATTCCCATGTGCCAAAAAACACGAACCACATTCCCATGTGCCAAAAAACATGAACCACATTCCCATGTGCCAAAAAACACGAACCACATTCCCATGTGCCAAAAAACACAAACCACATTCCCATGTGCCAAAAAACACGAACCACATTCCCATGTGCCAAAAAACATGAACCACATTCCCATGTGCCAAACAACATGAACCACATTCCCATGTGCCAAAAAACATGAACCACATTCCCATGTGCCAAAAAACATGAACCACATTCCCATGTGCCAAAAAACATGAACCACATTCCCATGTGCCAAAAAACATGAACCACATTCCCATGTGCCAAAAAACTTGAACCACATTCCCATGTGCCAAAAAACACGAACCACATTCCCATGTGCCAAAAAACACGAACCACATTCCCATGTGCCAAAAAACACGAACCACATTCCCATGTGCCAAAAAACACGAACCACATTCCCATGTGCCAAAAAACACGAACCACATTCCCATGTGCCAAAAAACATGAACCACATTCCCATGTGCCAAAAAACACAAACCACATTCCCATGTGCCAAAAAACATGAACCACATTCCCATGTGCCAAAAAGAAAGAAAAAAGAATGGCGGATGAAATGTGATTAATAATGTTTATACCGGTGAGATCAAGAGAAGCTGTGACACATCAAAGTGTGCTCATCAATATATTCAGTATGTGGAATCCTTTCTAAAAGGTGGTGCTTCTTGTAGCTGATGGAGGATCAAGCTTATTTCAGACTTAGGAGACCAAAGTGACAGACGTAAAAAATCATCCAAAGTCCCTTCCTTTAATTAAGGCTAGAAAGATAACGAGGGAGGAAGGATGGGATGAACAAACGAGAGAACGAGAGAAGCGCAGGGAGAAGGCATTTTTTCATCTTCCTTAGTCTTTCCATTTCCCTCCCTTTTCCCCCTCCCCCAACATGTGCCCCCACACCGCAACCACCGCGACCCCCGGAATCTTCAGCCCAGCACTCCAAGCCAATGAGTGCTCTACGTTCCACATTCCTTCCTGGAGACAGGGGAACCTCTAGTTCGGCTACATAGCAACCCCTTCCTCGTTCTGTTCTGCCAGTCACACAGCTTAACACCAATCAAATGCTGCTACCCCGGTGCCTTCCGCATCCCATTTGGCAAAACGCACAATATGGGGCTTTTCAAGTTTTGGTTAGTTACTACCCACAGGCATGACGACTGCCTGAGCCTGGTGAAAGACAGGCAAAGCAAGCCATGCTCACTTACAGCACAGACAGATAAATAATGTGTTTGTTACATTCTGGTGTATGATTCTGATCATTGTTCTTGTCTTTGATTGTGATTGGGAATGTTAGCTCCTTGTGGTTCCTATTGAGATGGATACTGAGCCTTGAAAGTCCGCTCAAGGACTCTTCTGATCAATACCGTTCAGCTCATCGTTGGCTCGTATTATATCTCCGCCTGCTATGGCACGCGCACACACACACGCACACACACACACACACACACACACACACACACACACACACACACACACACACACACACACACACACACACACACACACACACACACACACACACACACACACACACACACACACACACACACACACACACACACACACACACACACACACACAGGTCTTACTCGACCTGCGTTGGGTCATAAAGGAAACACAAGTGCCTGTAGATTAGGTGCAATCAGCTCAACATCCATTCAGTATCAACAGAACAATATACCATCTGCGTGGAAAGGAGATTCCATTTAATTTTATTTCTAGCTTTCATTCATTTCATCTTCTGTTGTGGGGAAAATCATCTCCTGATGGAAATGATGTGAGCTGAGGGGTTTACATTAGGCTGTGAATTCATAATAAATACTGTATTTCAGATATCTATTGGGAGAAGTGTAAAAGCCACAACAATGACATTAATAAAGATAGTGGAACACAACAAAGCCGTTCGTCACTGCGGGGCTGTAACGTACTCTACATCATTAAAGTTAATAAGACTGTGTCCCAAATGGCACCCTATTCCCCTTTCTATACTCTTTATATTCCTCCTTTCCTTTACACTATAAAATGAAAGGGAATAGGATGCCATGTGGGACACAGCCTAAGGGATGTCTCTGAACAGATGGGCCACAATGTCCGCTGCTACAATATGGTTGTTTTTTTCCCTTTCACAGCAATAGCCTAGAAGGCTATAATCAGGTCAGGGAAAGGTGAGAACAGCAGTACCTCCTCTTTCAGATTAACTCAACCACACCACAAGCCCTTGACACAGAAGTAAAGAGAGAAATATGCCAACTCATTTGAAACCAGATCCCCTGACAAGTAGGCGAGCAAAAATGTTTGTGTCTCTCTTCCATTGCATACCCTTTCCATTTCTTTGATCCAAGCAACATGATAAGGGGAAATTCATTAGATCCTAGCTGCATCGAAGGTAAAAGGAAGTAGCTATCTCCAGGAGTGTTGCCGCACACCGCCTCTGTCCGCCAGGGCTTACCGTACCGTACTGTACGCCTCCTGATTCCCGCCTAGAAATTACCTCTCAATCTTCACCAAGAGGAGTCTGGGTAATGGAAGTCTTCCGCCAGCTGAAGGAACACAGCAGGTTTAATAGGAGCAACTTGTTTCAGCATGGCGACACAAACACACACACACCACACACAGACACAAACACACACACCACAAACACACACACCACAAACACCACACACCACACACACCACACACAGACACACACACACCACACACAGACACACACACCACAAACATACACCACAAACACCACACACACCACACACAGACACACACACACCACACACAGACACACACACACCACACACACACCACAAACACCACACACACACACACACACCATACACCACACACACAGACACCACACACACAGGTAATTGATGTCCACAGGCGCCCAGCCTGCCTGTTGGATCGGAAACGTTGATCTCTTAACCAGCTCAGCTCTCCGTGACAATCAGAGACATCTACTGCTGAGCTACAGAAGGAACATGAACAAGGAAAGAAAAGACAGATGTTTCGGAGGAGGGAAGGAAAGACAAGAAGGGATGAAAGGAGAGGTGTTAAAGAGGGGGGAGATTGTGTTCAAGAGCTGTGGCTTGATAGAGAGATAAAGAAGAAAAACTCATGGTAACACTTTAAAGCCAACCAGTATGAAGCTTTGTTACAGCTTAAAAGCATGAATGAACCTTTATGAAGTTTTCCTGTGAGTACAAGAAATGTAGGGAAGCATGTCCTGAAAAGACAGAGGGAACAGATAGGCTGTGCAGGGACACACACACATAGACACAATATGCAGGGACACACACATAGACACAATATACAGGGACACACACACATAGACACAATATGCAGGGACACACACAGACACAATATACAGGGACACACACACATAGACACAATATGCAGGGACACACACATAGACACAATATACAGGGACACACACACATAGACACAATATGCAGGGACACACACAGACACAATATACAGGGACACACACACATAGACACAATATGCAGGGACACACACACATAGACACAATATGCAGGGATACACACATAGACACAATATACAGGGACACACACACATAGACACAATATACAGGCATACACACATAGACACAATATACAGGGACACACACACATAGACACAATATACAGGGACACACACACATAGACACAATATACAGGGACACACACACATAGACACAATATACAGGGACACACACACATAGACACAATATACAGGGACACACACACATAGACACAATATACAGGGACACACACACATAGACACAATATACAGGGACACACACACATAGACACAATATGCAGGGACACACACATATAGACACAATATGCAGGGATACACACACACATAGACACAATATACAGGGACATAAAGGATTAGATGCACTGTAGACTGACAGCTGTAGAAAGGTGCAGAACATCTTGCCTACACACACTGTGACCTTAGGGAAACACGACACAGGGACAGTGATTGGAGCAACAGGATGTACTGTAGGCAGAGGAGGGTATACACAACAAGCTGAGAGTGAGAGAGGCCTGTGATCTGCGATTAAGGGATAATCTGCCATCCGGCCATTTTAAGACACACACCTGCTGGGACTGGCGTGGCTGGCGTGAGCAAAATCAATTACACAGACACAGTGATAAATGTGGTGGGACACACGTACACATGCACACACACACACAGGTCGTAATAGTTTACACACACACCACTTAGGTCATATGATTTCTCAAAATGGTCACAAGACCACAAGCATTAATCTCCAGGGTGTACTTTTGCAGACAAATCTGACACCAGAGGTCTGCATTCAAACATCTTAAAAAAACAAATACATTGTTGGAATAAAAACTTTTTTTTATATATAATATTTAAAGGGTCTAGTTTACATACAATATGTGCCTTCATTTTCAATACATTGAATCCATGATGCTGATGGTATATGACAATACAATGGCCCTAATTTATTATGTACTGTACAGTATATAGCAGATTCATCATTTTTTCATTAGATTGAAGTTGAGTTGGGTTATGAATATGCTTGATCAAGATTATATTACAGATGATTTTACCATTAGCCATTCACTTTTACATATGTTTAGATTAGTGATGAGCGGGATTAGATGCCTTTGGGAATAGGCAGAAAAAGATCCACGGAGGCAAAAAGGACAATGTTGGAGTTGTGTAACAGAATAGCTGCGAAAGGGAAAGTTGTGTCATGCCTACTGCCGCTCTCTCGCTCTGGTGCTCGACGTTTCCTCGAACCACCGGTCCTGGCAACCCACATTACGCACACCTGGCAACCATCATCACGCACACCTGGCAAACATCATCACGCACACCTGCTCTCCATCGTTATGCACACCTGGACTTCATCATCACCTTTATTAGTCTCCCTTATTCAGCCCTCAGTAGCCTCAGTCTTCAGACAGTATTGGTTTTGTTTTCATGTCCAGTATGCTTCTCTTGTTTTGTATATCACCATGGTCCTTGTTATTAAACTCACCAACTGCACTTGCTGTGTCTACATTACAGAATACTGCCTCAACAAATGGAAGCAACAGGAAATGAAGACATCTCCCAGAAGGTCAGCGAACAAGGACACCTAATCCGCCGACACCACAGCCAACTGGTGCAAAAGGGTACGGTTATGGATGAGGTCCTCCGCGTTCTCCAACGCCTCGACATCACCCGTGGGGCATCACCTCCAACTAGCAGAGGACCCTCTACAACGAGTCGTCCAAGCGAGCCAGTCTCCCAGCCCATCCAGCAGTCAGCCCAGGTCAGCGATGCCCAATTGTCCCTACCAAACAAATATGACGAGACTCCATCTAAATGCCAGGGATTCCTACTCCAGTGCTCCCTCTATTTCGCCCATCAAACGGGAGCCCCTACCACTGAGAGGTCCAAGGTTACCATGGTAATTTCCCTGCTGACCGGACAGGCGTTGGAGTGTTTCAGGACCGTCTCGTAAAGAGAAAGAGCTGGGTTGCTATGAGAGGTCCATGGCTCTGTTCAGGGCGGTCTTTGATCATCCACTGAGAGGGAGGTGAGAGCCTAATCCAACTATGGCAGTGTGCCTAGACCGCTGCAGAGTACGCCCTGACCGCTGCGGAGTACGCCCTCACCTTCTGGAACATGGCAGCCTCCAGCGGATGGATTGAGACGGCGCTCCGCATCCTATTCAGAAGAGGACTGTGCGAAGAGGTCCAGATGGTGCCGGTGTGTTGAGAAGATGACCTCCACTTGGACGCATTCATAGCAATGACCATCCGTCTGGATAACCTTCTTCGGGAGTGTCGGCACCTACATCGCCTCTCGCCCTCCTCCTTTGGCCGTCCTGAGACAAAGCTTGAACCCATGGAGGGAGGGTTCACACACCTCCCCGGGGCAGAGCAACAGCGCCGGAGACAGCTGAGGCTCTGTCCCTATTGAGGTCAGGATGGGCACCAGCTTCAACTGTGTCCGGTGCGTCCCAACCAGGGGTCCACGAGGGCAGCATGATGATCACGGGCCGTCCATCTCCCGGGGTAGATGTGAGTATTCCATCATCACTTTCCGCCAAACCCTTTCTGGTTTCAATATCACTGGCTCTCTGTTCCTCATGTATTGTCTCTGCATCTCTAGTGGGCTAGGGCACTGCATCGCAATGCTAGCTGTGCCACCAGAGACACTGGGCCCGTACGGGAAGTTATAGCGATGAGACAAGATAGTAACTACTAACAATTGGATACCACGAAAATTGGGGAGAAAAGGGGGGTAAAATTAAAAAAATTCACAGTTAATGCCTAAATTTAACCTTAAACACTTTGAAATTTGGAACAACTTCGAAATTTGACGTTTGAGAAACATTATTGAACGTCTAATACTGATGTGAGACCGAGAGCTGGTAGTGTGAACCTGTTCCATATGGGTATTTGGGCTGAGATATGCAGGTGTAGATCTGGTTTATATTAGTATTGGGACTCAGTCAAAGGTGTAGACCTGGTTTGTAGGTGTACTGGAGCTGAGGTGCAGGGGTAGATCTGGTTTATATTAGTATTGGGACTCAGTCAAAGGTGTAGCCCTGGTTTGTAGGTGTACTGGAGCTGAGGTGCAGGTGTAGATCTGGTTTATATTAGTATTGGGACTCAGTCAAAGGTGTAGACCTGGTTTGTAGGTGTACTGGAGCTGAGGTGCAGGTGTAGATCTGGTTTATATTAGTATTGGGACTCAGTCAAAGGTGTAGCCCTGGTTTGTAGGTGTACTGGAGCTGAGGTGCAGGTGTAGATCTGGTTTATATTAGTATTGGGACTCAGTCAAAGGTGTAGCCCTGGTTTGTAGGTGTACTGGAGCTGAGGTGCAGGGGTAGATCTGGTTTATATTAGTATTGGGACTCAGTCAAAGGTGTAGACCTGGTTTGTAGGTGTACTGGAGCTGAGGTGCAGGTGTAGATCTGGTTTATATTAGTATTGGGACTCAGTCAAAGGTGTAGACCTGGTTTGTAGGTGTACTGGAGCTGAGGTGCAGGGGTAGATCTGGTTTATATTAGTATTGGGACTCAGTCAAAGGTGTAGACCTGGTTTGTAGGTGTACTGGAGCTGAGGTGCAGGTGTAGATCTGGTTTATATTAGTATTGGGACTCAGTCAAAGGTGTAGCCCTGGTTTGTAGGTGTACTGGAGCTGAGGTGCAGGGGTAGACCTGGTTTATATTAGTATTGGGACTCAGTCAAAGGTGTAGACCTGGTTTGTAGGTGTACTGGAGCTGAGGTGCAGGTGTAGATCTGGTTTATATTAGTATTGGGAATCAGTCAAAGGTGTAGCCCTGGTTTGTAGGTGTACTGGTGCTGAGGTGCAGGGGTAGACCGTGTTTACAGTTTATGGGTATTCAGGCTTTGGCACATTTAGACCTGGCTTATTTGACTAATTGGATTGGAGTGGACCTGGAATGTATAGATATGTGGGCTGAAATGCAGGAGTAGACCTGGCTTGTATAGATATTTGGGCTGAAATGCAGGAGTAGACCTGGCTTGTATAGATATTTGGGCTGAAATGCAGGAGTAGACCTGGCTTGTATAGATATTTGGGCTGAAATGCAGGAGTAGACCTGGCTTGTATAGATATTTGGGCTGAAATGCAGGAGTAGACCTGGCTTGTATAGATATTTGGGCTGAAATGCAGGAGTAGACCTGGCTTGTATAGATATTTGGGCTGAAATGCAGGAGTAGACCTGGCTTGTATAGATATTTGGGCTGAAATCCAAGAGTAGACCTGGCTTGTATAGATATATAGGCTGAAATCCAAGAGTAGACCTGGCTTGTATAGATATATAGGCTGAAATCCAAGAGTAGACCTGGCTTGTATAGATATTTGGGCTGAAATGCAGGAGTAGACTTGGCTTGTATAGATATTTGGGCTGAAATGCAGGAGTAGACCTGGCTTGAATAGATATTTGGGCTGAAATGCAGGAGTCGACCTGGCTTGTTTAGATATATGGGCTGAAATGCAAGAGTTGACCTATTTTTATGATAACTGGGAAGGACATAGACGTTGACCTGTTTAAAAAAAAAATCAATATTGGGTTAGACATGCAGGTGTACACCTGGTTTGTATGAATGTTGAGGCTTTGGCACTGGGGTATGTTTTATATGAGAATGCCCATGGATTAACAGTGTTTATATGAGTAATGAGGTGTAGGATACACAAGGCTTATACCGGTGATGGGTATGGATTCAAATACTTTCTGGCACAAGTTTGAGGTAGGAAAAAGTGAATGGGGCTGGGGGACATATGTTATAAACTAATAGTACAGTGGTATCTATGGTCAGAGGTCACAGGACTAAAATATGCAAACAACAGGGTTGGTGTGTACAGCAAATAGTTGGGAATACAGGCCTAAGGAAAGTGGGTAACAGGGCTGAGGGAGGAGGGGATTAGGTGTTTTGGCAAAGGAACTGGGGTCTATGAGTAACATAAGGTATTTAGGGCTAGGATGTGAGTGTATCTGTACTTGATTGCATCACTATTAGGTTTTGACATGTGGGTGTTTGGGTTAGGGCATGGGGGTAACAGGGCTGGGGTGTGTGGGTCACTGGGTATAAGTGTGTGGGAAAGTGGGCTGAGTTATATAGATATTGGGGCTGAGGAATAGAGGTAAATGTCTGTTCATTTTACTATACGCAGAGCACTGTATGTTCCCATCGGTTGCAATTTTGCCCGAGAATAAAATGTGCTTTTTTACATCCTTATATTTATGAAAGCAATATGGATTACATGTTCGGGTTACGAATGGCACAGTATTTGCATAGTGGCATGTCTGGGAAAAATGTGGGAACGAATGGGTTAGGCTTTAGCTCAGCATGCAAATACAGTCTTACGCAAGAGAAGCAGGTTCGAACCTTCACGTCACTGACTGCCGTGTTCTCTGTAGGGTTGTACTCGGCGTACTGCAAGTGCAAAGATATGACTTGAAGACACTGAGAGGAGAACGGGACATCAGAGAATGTAGCCACTCACCATGCAAGGAAATTGATTGCATTCAGTTTAATGGCGAGGAGAGAGTGCCCAAGACAAATGACAGTAATTACTTTGGGTCGAGATAGATATCAGCCATCTGATCAATTGAAATGTAAAATGAGGTCGTCCCGGTCAGAGGTGGGAGCTGATGCTAATTTGATTTACATCACATTTGGAACCCCAGAGTGCTTTTTGATAGGGCCACAATGACAGTTTACAGCTGCATTAGCCAACCACAACCTTTGGAGGGTAATGATTTTCTCAGTTCACCACCTGTGACGTCAATTCCACAGGGAATTGTGGGTAGTGGGGTGCTGGGTGGTCGGCTTATTTCCCATGTGACCCGTGGTGCTGATAGGAGAGTCGGTGAACGGCCGCTCATTTATTAACACCACCTTATTCCCATGAGCCTTTGCAGGTCGTTTATTATCATCAAAGTCACCCTCCTAATGTTAGCAACAAAATGATGACAACTGTCCTGTTTATGTAAATCTTTTATATGCCTGACCATATAATTCACAAGAAATGCACTAGATGTGAAGTGTTGGGTTTAGTCTTCTGTTTCATTAACAATGTCATCAAATGATCCAAAATCATCAGCTAAAACTGAACAACTGCATTACATGTCCTCCCTCTGTTACAGTGTGGTATGAGGGGTAATGTAAAAGGTATGAGGGATAATGACTTCTTTCTCTCTCCTTCATTACTTTCACACTCTTTTACTCCATTACTCTCTCTTTCTATGTCTGTTCTAATAAGGTGGAAATAAAATCATATTTGGGCAATTTCACGCCAAGACAGTCCAAAAAGATTTGTGGGTATTTTAGATTGTTCTAGGACTTTTCACAAACGATATTGTGATGAAGGATGTTTGACATGCCTTTTAAATTAGTATCAAAAATATGTATGTTTTTCAATCATGATGAAAGTGTCCATTTTAGACCAATACAATACATGCCTCCTGTAAGACCCTATGATCTGCTAACCGTAATGATACAGACAACATCTTGGTGTCATTATACTCCTAATAGTGATAAAAACTTCCTTTTTAATTTTGTATAAAAAAAAATTGGGCCTAAAATAGCCACTTTCCCCATGGATTTCCAAGAAAGAAATTGTGGTACAAATACAAAAAGCATGTCAAACATCCTTCCTCCCAATTAAGTTTCTATGTGAGAATTGCCAGAACAATCTAAGACATATTTTCATCTGTCCTGGTGTGGAATTGCCCATTTTTCCATTGTTATTCCCTTCAGTTTTTCAATTGGCCCTGTCTGGAGACAGAAAGCCTGGCCTTGCCAGATCAGTTCATATTTGTCTAAGTTAAACACGTTAAAGCACAGGGATTATTCAACCAGCCAAGATTGGATTGGGCAGCGCTCAATCATTTATTTCATTTTAATTTCAATTCCAAAAGTAAAAAATAAGCATTATCAGCATATCCTGATTCTCTGATTAGCACCATAATGTATGGCTGCTACGGTCATGAGAAGTGTCCTGATTCTCTGATTAGCACCATAATGTATGGCTGCTACGGTCATGAGAAGTGTCCTGATTCTCTGATTAGCACCATAATGTATGGCTGCTACGGTCATGAGAAGTGTCCTGATTCTCTGATTAGCACCATAATGTATGGCTGCTACGGTCATGAGAAGTGTCCTGATTCTCTGATTAGCACCATAATGTATGGCTGCTACGGTCATGAGAAGTGTCCTGATTCTCTGATTAGCACCATAATGTATGGCTGCTACGGTCATGAGAAGTGTCCTGATTCTCTGATTAGCACCATAATGTATGGCTGCTACGGTCATGAGAAGTGTCCTGATTCTCTGATTAGCACCATAATGTATGGCTGCTACGGTCATGAGAAGTGTCCTGATTCTCTGATTAGCACCATAATGTATGGCTGCTACGGTCATGAGAAGAGTCCTGATTCTCTGATTAGCACCATAATGTATGGCTGCTACGGTCATGAGAAGTGTCCTGATTCTCTGATTAGCACCATAATGTATGGCTGCTACGGTCATGAGAAGTGTCCTGATTCTCTGATTAGCACCATAATGTATGGCTGCTACGGTCATGAGAAGTGTCCTGATTCTCTGATTAGCACCATAATGTATGGCTGCTACGGTCATGAGAAGTGTCCTGATTCTCTGATTAGCACCATAATGTATGGCTGCTACAGCCATGAGAAGTGTCCTGATTCTCTGATTAGCACCATAATGTATGGCTGCTACGGCCATGAGAAGTGTCCTGATTCTCTGATTAGCACCATAATGTATGGCTGCTACGGCCATGAGAAGTGTCCTGATTCTCTGATTAGCACCATAATGTATGGCTGCTACGGCCATGAGAAGTGTCCTGATTCTCTGATTAGCAACATAATGTATGGCTGCTACGGTCATGAGAAGTGTCCTGATTCTCTGATTAGCACCATAATGTATGGCTGCTACGGTCATGAGAAGAGTCCTGATTCTCTGATTAGCACCATAATGTATGGCTGCTACGGTCATGAGAAGTGTCCTGATTCTCTGATTAGCACCATAATGTATGGCTGCTACGGTCATGAGAAGTGTCCTGATTCTCTGATTAGCACCATAATGTATGGCTGCTACGGTCATGAGAAGTGTCCTGATTCTCTGATTAGCACCATAATGTATGGCTGCTACGGTCATGAGAAGTGTCCTGATTCTCTGATTAGCACCATAATGTATGGCTGCTACGGCCATGAGAAGTGTCCTGATTCTCTGATTAGCACCATAATGTATGGCTGCTACGGCCATGAGAAGTGTCCTGATTCTCTGATTAGCACCATAATGTATGGCTGCTACGGCCATGAGAAGTGTCCTGATTCTCTGATTAGCACCATAATGTATGGCTGCTACGGCCATGAGAAGTGTCCTGATTCTCTGATTAGCACCATAATGTATGGCTGCTACGGTCATGAGAAGTGTCCTGATTCTCTGATTAGCACCATAATGTATGGCTGCTACGGTCATGAGATGTGTCCTGATTCTCTGATTAGCACCATAATGTATGGCTGCTACGGTCATGAGAAGTGTCCTGATTCTCTGATTAGCACCATAATGTATGGCTGCTACGGTCATGAGAAGTGTCCTGATTCTCTGATTAGCACCATAATGTATGGCTGCTACGGTCATGAGAAGTGTCCTGATTCTCTGATTAGCAACATAATGTATGGCTGCTACGGTCATGAGAAGTGTCCTGATTCTCTGATTAGCAGCATAATGTATGGCTGCTACGGCCATGAGAAGTGTCCTGATTCTCTGATTAGCACCATAATGTATGGCTGCTACGGTCATGAGAAGTGTCCTGATTCTCTGATTAGCACCATAATGTATGGCTGCTACGGTCATGAGATGTGTCCTGATTCTCTGATTAGCACCATAATGTATGGCTTCTACGGTCATGAGAAGTGTCCTGATTCTCTGATTAGCACCATAATGTATGGCTGCTACGGTCATGAGAAGTGTCCTGATTCTCTGATTAGCACCATAATGTATGGCTGCTACGGTCATGAGATGTGTCCTGATTCTCTGATTAGCACCATAATGTATGGCTGCTACGGTCATGAGAAGTGTCCTGATTCTCTGATTAGCACCATAATGTATGGCTGCTACGGTCATGAAGTGTCCTGATTCTCTGATTAGCACCATAATGTATGGCTGCTACGGTCATGAGAAGTGTCCTGATTCTCTGATTAGCACCATAATGTATGGCTGCTACGGCCATGAGAAGTGTCCTGATTCTCTGATTAGCACCATAATGTATGGCTGCTACGGCCATGAGAAGTGTCCTGATTCTCTGATTAGCAACATAATGTATGGCTGCTACGGTCATGAGAAGTGTCCTGATTCTCTGATTAGCACCATAATGTGTATGGCTGCTACGGTCATGAGAAGAGTCCTGATTCTCTGATTAGCACCATAATGTATGGCTGCTACGGTCATGAGAAGTGTCCTGATTCTCTGATTAGCACCATAATGTATGGCTGCTACGGTCATGAGAAGTGTCCTGATTCTCTGATTAGCACCATAATGTATGGCTGCTACGGTCATGAGAAGTGTCCTGATTCTCTGATTAGCACCATAATGTATGGCTGCTACGGTCATGAGAAGTGTCCTGATTCTCTGATTAGCACCATAATGTATGGCTGCTACGGCCATGAGAAGTGTCCTGATTCTCTGATTAGCACCATAATGTATGGCTGCTACGGCCATGAGAAGTGTCCTGATTCTCTGATTAGCACCATAATGTATGGCTGCTACGGCCATGAGAAGTGTCCTGATTCTCTGATTAGCACCATAATGTATGGCTGCTACGGCCATGAGAAGTGTCCTGATTCTCTGATTAGCACCATAATGTATGGCTGCTACGGTCATGAGAAGTGTCCTGATTCTCTGATTAGCACCATAATGTATGGCTGCTACGGTCATGAGATGTGTCCTGATTCTCTGATTAGCACCATAATGTATGGCTGCTACGGTCATGAGAAGTGTCCTGATTCTCTGATTAGCACCATAATGTATGGCTGCTACGGTCATGAGAAGTGTCCTGATTCTCTGATTAGCACCATAATGTATGGCTGCTACGGTCATGAGAAGTGTCCTGATTCTCTGATTAGCAACATAATGTATGGCTGCTACGGTCATGAGAAGTGTCCTGATTCTCTGATTAGCAGCATAATGTATGGCTGCTACGGCCATGAGAAGTGTCCTGATTCTCTGATTAGCACCATAATGTATGGCTGCTACGGTCATGAGAAGTGTCCTGATTCTCTGATTAGCACCATAATGTATGGCTGCTACGGTCATGAGATGTGTCCTGATTCTCTGATTAGCACCATAATGTATGGCTTCTACGGTCATGAGAAGTGTCCTGATTCTCTGATTAGCACCATAATGTATGGCTGCTACGGTCATGAGAAGTGTCCTGATTCTCTGATTAGCACCATAATGTATGGCTGCTACGGTCATGAGATGTGTCCTGATTCTCTGATTAGCACCATAATGTATGGCTGCTACGGTCATGAGAAGTGTCCTGATTCTCTGATTAGCACCATAATGTATGGCTGCTACGGTCATGAGAAGTGTCCTGATTCTCTGATTAGCACCATAATGTATGGCTGCTACGGTCATGAGAAGTGTCCTGATTCTCTGATTAGCACCATAATGTATGGCTGCTACGGTCATGAGAAGTGTCCTGATTCTCTGATTAGCACCATAATGTATGGCTGCTACGGTCATGAGAAGTGTCCTGATTCTCTGATTAGCACCATAATGTATGGCTGCTACGGTCATGAGAAGGGTCCTGATTCTCTGATTAGCACCATAATGTATGGCTGCTACGGTCATGAGAAGGGTCCTGATTCTCTGATTAGCACCATAATGTATGGCTGCTACGGTCATGAGAAGTGTCCTGATTCTCTGATTAGCACCATAATGTATGGCTGCTAAGGCCATGAGAAGTGTCCTGATTCTCTGATTAGCACCATAATGTATGGCTGCTACGGCCATGAGAAGTGTCCTGATTCTCTGATTAGCACCATAATGTATGGCTGCTACGGTCATGAGAAGTGTCCTGATTCTCTGATTAGCACCATAATGTATGGCTGCTACGGTCATGAGAAGTGTCCTGATTCTCTGATTAGCACCATAATGTATGGCTGCTACGGTCATGAGAAGTGTCCTGATTCTCTGATTAGCACCATAATGTATGGCTGCTACGGTCATGAGAAGTGTCCTGATTCTCTGATTAGCACCATAATGTATGGCTGCTACGGTCATGAGAAGTGTCCTGATTCTCTGATTAGCACCATAATGTATGGCTGCTACGGTCATGAGAAGTGTCCTGATTCTCTGATTAGCACCATAATGTATGGCTGCTACGGTCATGAGAAGTGTCCTGATTCTCTGATTAGCACCATAATGTATGGCTGCTACGGTCATGAGAAGTGTCCTGATTCTCTGATTAGCACCATAATGTATGGCTGCTACGGTCATGAGAAGTGTCCTGATTCTCTGATTAGCACCATAATGTATGGCTGCTACGGTCATGAGAAGTGTCCTTATTCTCTGATTAGCACCATAATGTATGGCTGCTACGGTCATGAGAAGTGTCCTGATTCTCTGATTAGCACCATAATGTATGGCTGCTACGGTCATGAGAAGTGTCCTGATTCTCTGATTAGCACCATAATGTATGGCTGCTACGGTCATGAGAAGTGTCCTGATTCTCTGATTAGCACCATAATGTATGGCTGCTACGGTCATGAGAAGTGTCCTGATTCTCTGATTAGCACCATAATGTATGGCTGCTACGGTCATGAGAAGTGTCCTGATTCTCTGATTAGCACCATAATGTATGGCTGCTACGGTCATGAGAAGTGTCCTGATTCTCTGATTAGCACCATAATGTATGGCTGCTACGGTCATGAGAAGTGTCCTGATTCTCTGATTAGCACCATAATGTATGGCTGCTACGGTCATGAGATGTGTCCTGATTCTCTGATTAGCACCATAATGTATGGCTGCTACGGTCATGAGAAGTGTCCTGATTCTCTGATTAGCACCATAATGTATGGCTGCTACGGTCATGAGAAGTGTCCTGATTCTCTGATTAGCACCATAATGTATGGCTGCTACGGTCATGAGAAGTGTCCTGATTCTCTGATTAGCACCATAATGTATGGCTGCTACGGTCATGAGAAGTGTCCTGATTCTCTGATTAGCACCATAATGTATGGCTGCTACGGTCATGAGAAGTGTCCTGATTCTCTGATTAGCACCATAATGTATGGCTGCTACGGTCATGAGAAGTGTCCTGATTCTCTGATTAGCACCATAATGTATGGCTGCTACGGTCATGAGAAGTGTCCTGATTCTCTGATTAGCACCATAATGTATGGCTGCTACGGTCATGAGAAGTGTCCTGATTCTCTGATTAGCACCATAATGTATGGCTGCTGATTAGCACCGGTCATGAGAAGTGTCCTGATTCTCTGATTAGCACCATAATGTATGGCTGCTACGGTCATGAGAAGTGTCCTGATTCTCTGATTAGCACCATAATGTATGGCTGCTACGGTCATGAGAAGTGTCCTGATTCTCTGATTAGCACCATAATGTATGGCTGCTACGGTCATGAGAAGTGTCCTGATTCTCTGATTAGCACCATAATGTATGGCTGCTACGGTCATGAGAAGTGTCCTGATTCTCTGATTAGCACCATAATGTATGGCTGCTACGGTCATGAGATGTGTCCTGATTCTCTGATTAGCACCATAATGTATGGCTGCTACGGTCATGAGAAGTGTCCTGATTCTCTGATTAGCACCATAATGTATGGCTGCTACGGTCATGAGAAGTGTCCTGATTCTCTGATTAGCACCATAATGTATGGCTGCTACGGTCATGAGATGTGTCCTGATTCTCTGATTAGCACCATAATGTATGGCTGCTACGGTCATGAGAAGTGTCCTGATTCTCTGATTAGCACCATAATGTATGGCTGCTACGGTCATGAGAAGTGTCCTGATTCTCTGATTAGCACCATAATGTATGGCTGCTACGGTCATGAGAAGTGTCCTGATTCTCTGATTAGCACCATAATGTATGGCTGCTACGGCCATGAGAAGTGTCCTGATTCTCTGATTAGCACCATAATGTATGGCTGCTACGGTCATGAGAAGTGTCCTGATTCTCTGATTAGCACCATAATGTATGGCTGCTACGGTCATGAGAAGTGTCCTGATTCTCTGATTAGCACCATAATGTATGGCTGCTACGGTCATGAGAAGTGTCCTGATTCTCTGATTAGCACCATAATGTATGGCTGCTACGGTCATGAGAAGTGTCCTGATTCTCTGATTAGCACCATAATGTATGGCTGCTACGGTCATGAGAAGTGTCCTGATTCTCTGATTAGCACCATAATGTATGGCTGCTACGGCCATGAGAAGTGTCCTGATTCTCTGATTAGCACCATAATGTATGGCTGCTACGGTCATGAGTCCTGAGAAGCCTTGATAAGCCACAGTTTCAGTGGGATTTGGCTTAGTGCGTAAATCCTTCTGAGACATTCAGAGAAATGTTTCTGATTTAATAGAGAGCAGAACAGGGAGTGAGAACCTACTCTTCACTGGGTTAATCTTCAACTATTTTACCCCAGGTTTTTCCATTTTGATATTAATTATCATAACAAATCAGAGGCCCTCATCACAATAGCAATGCCGGAGCTATTTAATGGGCGTGTGTGTGTTTTTAATTTTACCTTTATATTACTAGGCAAGTCAAATTCTTATTTTCAATGACGGCCTAGGAACAGTGGGTTAACTGCCTGTTCAGGGGCAGAACGACAGATTTGTACCTTGTCAGCTCGGAGATTCGAACTTGCAACCTTTTGGTTACTAATCCAACACTCTAACCACTAGGCTACCCTGCCGCGTGTGTGTCTGTTTTGGTGTCTGTGTCTGCTTCTCAAATCAAATCAAATTTATTTATATAGCCCTTCGTACATCAGCTGATATCTCAAAGTGCTGTACAGAAACGCAGCCTAAAACCCCAAACAGCAAGCAATGCAGGTGTAGAAGCACAGATTCTGTCTGTATCCTTTATGACCTTTGTTGATGAGAGAGATGACTGGAGTCTCAGTCTCTCTGGTGATGTCATTATGGCCTGCCGTACAATGGCATCCTGGTCTCTCCAGTCCTTCTATAAACTACACATCCCAAAGGAAGTAGACAACAAAAGGAGTGGCCGTCACCCTCTGCCACCATGGAGACCATCTTATTCACAGCAGCATGGCACACGCACACACTCTGATGGAGCATGACAGACAGAGAGAGAAGGGCTGACAATCATTAACCTCTCCCAGCTGCTAATTACCATAACCACTATATACTTGTTATAGGAGGGGAGAAGAGGGGAAGTCACACAAAGAAGAACTGAGCACTTGGGTAGCTAGCCCAACCTGAGCTCTAAAAAGCACAGCTCACACGCACAGAGACAAACACATGTGTACACTCTTATACACTCACACACAGAGACGCAAACACACAGGCAAACCTTCCTCTGCTTCTCTCCCCTCCCCCACCCCACTATAAGGAGGGCCATTGTGTCCCTCTCTTGTGAAGGTGAGAAAATATCTGCTGCTGTGTGCATTTTCAGGTCTGGTCCACCGTTCGCTCTCCAAGGTACTGATTATACCAACCTGCTCCATCTTTATACAATCACTGCAGTTTATACAGGGAACAACAACATCAGTATATCCATTAGGTCCTTTACAATCACTGTAGCACTTTATATAGGGAACAACATTGTTAACTCCATCTTCAGCCAATACACATTCACTATCATTTTGTAAGAGGCCTGTTATGTGCCTGAGGCCAATTGAATTGATGTGTTCATCAGTAGTAATGAATAGCACCAACCCTTCTCTGATTGGAACTCTACAGTCGCTTCTCAGTGGAAATAGTGTATATCACATCCTCCATGACATCATGATGACTTGTGGCCAAACAGAACATAGCTTTTCATGTGTTGTGACCAAAGATGTAGAGATAATGTACTTATTACTATTATTACTTCTATGCTAAATTCATGTCCTCACTGCCTTGTCACCACTGAGCCATGTCACGGTAGGACACAAACCACACAGACACACTGGGGATTAGACTGTTCTTATCTCCCCTGGCTTCATCTGACTGCTGGTGGACACACACACACACACACACGCTTCAACACTGTCATCACTGAGAGAGAAACAGAATATGAGATTTGGAAACACTGCTTTGCCAACCCAGCATATACAGAATCATCCAAGTGCATCAACTACTGGACAGGACTCCTCTTTCCTCCCCCATCAGGGCTCTACAGTGTGACCATTCTATTCGCATATGCGCCTAAGTACCTTACTGTGCGACCTGGCATTTTTATTTAGGATACACTGAGTGCAGATGCATGAATGTCATGCTTTTACCATTACTACAAAGAAAACAGCTTGTACAACCATCCCAGATTTTGCTGTGAAGAGACATCATGTTTTTGGCCACAGGTCCAGGAATGGCTGAAATTGCAACATTTACAAATAGCACTGTTGGGTGATTTGAAAAGTCATAGTTAATCGAGCAATATTATAATACTCTTAGCAATTAAACATTTTTTTTTGCAATCTGTATAAACTGAGAATTGAAAGGTTCTGAAGTTTCGTGTGACAAATATATGGCAATTAGAAATCAAAACTGGATGGTATTCAGAGATAGATGAGAGGGGTTGAGAGTAGCTGAACAGTAGGACAAAAAATATTTAATAAAGATGACTAATGTAAAATATACTGTCTGTAAAATGTATATAGTAGGCGTCTACTTCCAGCTTTTGCATAAGTATTGTTGTCCATTAGTTTACTTCAATTAGGGGAGGGGTGTTTGGGTTATGAGTAAATAATAAAGGAGGAAAATATACAGTACCAGTCAAAGGTTTGGACACACCTACTCATTGCTTTATCTTCGCCAGGTCGCAGTTGTAAATGAGAACTTGTTCTCAACTAGCTTACCTGGTTAAATAAAGGTGAAAAAAACATCTAATAAAAAATCAAATAAAAATTCAAGGGTTTTTTCTTTAATTTTACTATTTTCTACATTGTAGAATAATGAAAATATCAAAACTATGAAATAACACATATGGAATAATGTAGAAACAAATAATTCAAAACATATTATATATATTAGATTCTTCAAAGTAGTCACCCTTTGCCTTGATGACAGCTTGCACACTCTTGGCATTCTCTCAACCAGCTTCACCTGGAAGGCTTTTCCAATCGTCACGATTGAGTTTCCATATATGCTAAGCACTTGTTGGCTGATTTTCCTTCACTCTGCGGTCCAACTCATCCCAAACATTCTCAATTGGGTTGAGGTCGGGTGACTGTGGAGGCCAGGTCATCTGATGCAGTACTCCATCACTCTACTTCTTGGTCAAATAGCCCTTACACAGCCTGGAGGTGTGTTGGGTCATTGTCCTGTTGAAAAACAAATTATGGTCCCGCGGCAGGGTAGCCTAGTGGTTAGAGCGTTGGACTAGTAACCGGAAGGTTGTGAGTTCAAACCCCCGAGCCGACAAGGTACAAATCTGTCGTTCTGCCCCTGAACAGGCAGTTAACCCACTGTTCCCAGGCCGTCATTGAAAAATAAGAATGTGTTCTTAACTGACTTGCCTGGTTAAATAAAGGTAAAAATTAACTTGTAAGTCGCTCTGGATAAGAGCGTCTGCTAAATGACTTAAATGTAAATGTAAATGCACTAAGCGTAAACCACATGGGATGGCGTATCGCTGCAGAATGCTGTGGTAGCCATGCTGGTTAAGTGTGCCTTGAGTTTAATAAATCACTGACAGTGTCACCAACAAAGCACCCCCAAACTATCACACCCCCTCCTCCACGCTTCACGGTGGGAAACACACATGCAGAGATCATCCGTTCACCTACTCTGTGTCTCACAAAGACACAGCGTTTGGAACCCAAATTCTCAAATTTGGACTCATCAGACCAAAGGACAGATTTCCACCTGTCTAATGTTCTTTGCTCGTGTTTCTTGGCCCAATCAAGTCTCTTCTTCTTATTGGTGTCCTTTAGTTATGGTTTCTTTGCAGCAATTCGACCCTGAAGGCCTGATTCATGCAGTCTCCTCTGAACAGTTGATGTTGAGATGTGTCTGTGACATGAACTGAAGTATGTATTTGGGCCGCAATACCTGAGGCTGGTAACTCTAATGAACTTATCCTCTGCAGCAGAGGTAACTCTCTTCCTTTCCTGTGGCAGTCCTCGTGAGAGACAGTTTCATCATAGCGCTTGATGGTTTTTGCGACTGCACTTGAAGAACTTTCAAAGTTCTCGACTGACCTTCATGTCTTAAAGAAATTGACTTTTGTTTCTCTTTGCTTATTTGAGCTGTTCATATCATAATATGGACTTGGTCTTTTACCAAATAGGGCTATCTACTGTATTTCACCGCTACCTTGTCACAAACCAACTGATTAGCAGAAACGCATTAAGAAGGAAAGAAATTCCAAAAAATGGAAACAAGGCATACATGTTAATTCAAATGCATTCCAGGTGACTACCTCATGAAGCTGGTTGAGAGAATGCCAAGAGTGTGCAAAGCTGACATCAAGGCGAATGGTGGTACTTTGAAGAATCTCAAATTAAAATACAGTTGAAGTCGGAAGTTTACATACACTTAGGTTGGAGTCATTAAAACTAGTTTTTCAACCACTCCACAAATTTCTTGTTAACAAACTATAGTTTTGGCAAGTCGGTTAGGAAATCTACTTTATGCATGACAAAATAAATTGTTCCAACAACTGTTTACAGACAGATTATTTCACTTATAATTCACTATCACAATTCCAGTGGGTGAGAAGTTTACAAACACTAAGTTGACTGTGCCTTTAAACAGCTTGGAAAATTATGTCATGGCTTTAAAAGCTTCTGATAAGCTTTTTGACATAATTTGAGTCAATTGGAGGTGTACCTGTGGATGTATTATAAGGCCTACCTTCAATAAATCAGCCAAGACCCCATAAAAAGATTTGTGGATCTCCACAAGTCTGGTTCATCCTTGGGAGCAATTTCCAAATGCCTGAAGGTACCACGTTCATCTGTACAAACAATAGCATGCAAGTATAAACACCATGGGTCCATGCAGCTGTCATACCGCTCAGGAAGGAGACGCGTTCTGTCTCCTAGAGATGAAGCGCAAATCAATTCCAGAACAACAGCAAAGGACCTTGTGAAGATGCTGGAGGAAACAGGTACA
The DNA here is from genome assembly GCF_036934945.1 of Oncorhynchus masou masou. NCBI lineage: Eukaryota > Metazoa > Chordata > Actinopteri > Salmoniformes > Salmonidae > Oncorhynchus > Oncorhynchus masou. The sequence goes on along the minus strand of NC_088223.1, from coordinate 25,911,337 downwards.
AAAGTATCTATATCCACAGTAAAACGAGTCCTATATCGACATAACCTGAAAGGACGCTCAGCAAGGAAGAAGCCGGTTTGCAACTGCACATGGGGACAAAGATCGTACTTTTTGGAGAAATGTCCTCTGGTCTGATGAAACAAAATAGAACTGTTTGGCCATAATGACCATCGTTATGTTTGGAGGAAAAGGGGGAGGCTTGCAAGCCAAAGAACACCATCCCAACCATGAAGCATGGGGGTGGCAGCATCATGTTGTGGAGGTGCTTTGCTGCAGGAGGGACTAGTGCACTTCACAAAATAGATGGCATCATGAGAAGGAAAATGATGTATATATATTGAAGCAACATCTCAAGGCATCAGGAAGTTAAGGGTAGCCTAGTGGTTAGAGTGTTGGACTAGTAACCGGAAGGTTGCGAGTTCAAAATGCCGAGCTGACAAGGTACAAATCTGTCGTTCTGCCACTGAACAGGTGGTTAACCCACTGTTCTTAGGCCGTCATTGAAAATAAGAATTTGTTCTTAACTGACTTGCCTAGTTAATAAAAGGAAAAACTCAATCCTAGGCCTGCAAACCTGACTCAGTTTCACCAGCTCTGTGTCACGTTCTGACCATCGTTCGCGTGTGTTTTAGTGTTGATCAGGACGTGAGCTGGGTGGGCATTCTATGTTGTGTGTCTGGTTTGTCCATTTCTATGTTAGGCCTGATATGGTTCTCAATCAGAGGCAGGTGTTAGTCATTGTCTCTGATTGGGAACCATATTACGGGGCGGCAGTGTAGCCTAGTGGTTAGAGCGTTGGACTAGCAACCGCAAGGTTGAGAGTTCAAACCCCCAAGCTGACAAGGTACAAATCTGTCATTCTGCCCCTGAACAGGCAGTTAACCCACTGTTCCCAGGCCATCATTGAAAATAAGAATTTGTTCTTAACTGACTTTCCTGGTTAAATAAAGGTAAAAAATAAATATCTAGGTAGCCTGTTTTGTTTTGTGGGTGATTGTTCCTGTCTTTGTGGCACCAGATAGGACTGTTTTGGTTTTTCACATTTCTTGTTTTGTAGATTGTTGTACTTTCATATTTATTAAAGATGTACAAAACTAACCACGGTGCATTTTGGTCCGCCTCTCTTTCCCCAGAAGAAAACCATTACAGAATCACCCACCAACCAAGGACCAAGCGGCGTGGTAAACAGAGGCAGCAGCAACAGCAGCAGCAGGAGAAGCGACAGGTGCAGCAGGAGCAAAAGCAGCAGCAGAAGAAGCAACAGAGGCAGCAGCAGAAGCAGCAGCAGGAGAAGCAGCAGAAGCAGCAGCAGGAAAAGCGACAGGTGCAGCAGCAGCAAAAGCAGCAGCAGAAGAAGCAACAGAGGCAGCAGCAGAAGCAGCAGCAGGAGAAGCAGCAGAAGCAGCAGCAGGAGAAGCAGCAGAAGCAGCAGCAGGAGAAGCAGCAGCAGCAGGAGCAACAGCAGCAGCAGCAGCAGTGGGAGAGGCTCCACTATTTGGAAGAATGGACTTGGGAGGAGATCCTTGACGGGAAAGGACCCTGGGCAGAGCCAGGGGAATATTGCCGCCCCAAAGCCGAGCTGGAGGCAGCGAAAGCAGAGAGGCGGCATTATGAGGAGCTAGCACGGCAGAGCGGCTGGAAGCCCGAGAGGCACCCCCAAAAATGTATTGGGGGTGGGACACAGGGAGAGTGTGGCAGAGTCAGGAGCCAGACCTGAGCCAACTCCCCCTGTTAACCGTAAGGAGCCATGGATGTTATCGGAGCTATCGGCGAAGCTGAGGGCTGAGTCTGAGAGGGTCGAGGAGTTATTGGACAGAATGGAGGAGAGTGAACGGATGGGAGATGAGGAGACACTCGAGGAGGTGTTAATAGAATTGGGGGAGTGTGAAGAGAGAGAGCAGTTGATTTGGCGTAGTATCCAAGGCATTCGCCCTGAGGTGTGTGTCCCCAGCCCGGTACCACCAGTGCCGGCACCCCGCACCAGGCTGTCTCTCCGTCCCATCAACACAGGTGCTCCCGCCTGTCCGGCGCTACCAGAGTTTCCGCCCCTCAGTCCAGAGGCGCCAGAGCCCCTCAGTCCAGAGGCGCCAGAGCTTCTCTGTCCAGCGCGGCCTTAGCCTTCCTCCTCTCCAGAGCAGCCAGAGTCTCCCGCCTGTCCGGCGCTGCCAGAGCTCCCGCCCCTCATTCCAGAGGCGCCAGAGCCCCTCATTCCAGAGGCGCCAGTGCTCCTCGGTCCAGCACTGCCAGAGCATTCCTGTCCCGCACCGCCTGAGCTACCAGTCTGCCCAGCGCCGCCGGCGCCGCCAGTCTGCCCAGCGCCGCCAGTCTACCAGGATCTGCCAGAACTGCCAGTCCGCCAGGATCCGCCAGTCAGCCAGGATCCGCCAGTCAGCCAGGACTAGGCCACGGTTAGCGGCGAGGTTCGCCACTCAAGGGACACTAAGGAGGGGGACTAAGACAATTATAGAGTGGGGTCCACGTCCAGCGCCGCCACCGCGGACAGATGCCCACCCAGACCCTCCCCTATAGGTTTAGGTTGTGCGTTCGGAGTCCGCACCTTGGGTTGGGGGGGGGGGTACTGTCACGTTCTGACCATCGTTCGTGTGTGTTTTCCTTGTTTTAGTGTTGGTCAAGACGTGAGCTGGGTGGGCATTCTATGTTGTGTGTCTGGTTTGTCTATTTCTATGTTAGGCCTGATATGGTTCTCAATCAGAGGCAGGTGTTCGTCATTGTCTCTAATTGGGAACCATATTTTAGTCTTGTGTTGGGTTTTGTGGGTGATTGTTCCTGTCTTTGTTTGTGGCACCGGATAGGACTGTTTTGGTTTTTCACGTTTCTTGTTTTGTAGATTGTTGTACTTTCATCTTTATTAAAGATGCACAAAACTAACCACGCTGCATTTTGGTCCGCCTCTCTTTCCCCAGAAGAAAACCATTACACTCTGTCAGGAGGAATGGGCCAAAATTCACCCAACTTATTGTGGGAAGATTGTGGAAGGCTACCCAAACGTTTGACCCAAGTTAAACAATTTAAAGGCAATGCTACCAAATACTAATTGAGTGTATGTCAACTTCTGACCCACTGGGAATATGATGAATGAAATAAATCACTCTACTATTATTCTGACATTTCACATTCTTAAAATAAAGTGGTGATCCTAACTGACCTAAGACAGGGAATTTTTACTAGGATTAAATGTCAGGAATTGTGGAAAAACTGAGTTTAAATGTATTTGGCTCAGGTGTATGTAAACTTCCAACTTCAAATGTATATTATGATTTGTTTAAGAC